>NC_133209.1:32678908-32828908 GCF_958299795.1 Porites lutea
AAATGCGCGCGATTTCGAGCAAAGCAAACATATAGAAATTATAGTTTTCGCTATTTGTTGACGTTTGTCAGCGTTTAAGAGTCCTTCTCACGAAAAAAGCATTTTCTTAAAAATTCGTAGTTTTTTTTCCTTCAAATTTTTTCAGGGCCACAATTGATTAACTAACTACCCGCACTCTGAATTTCATGGTCATTGAAGAACTGTGACATTATCTTCTTTAAGCCCAAACTTGAGTAAACATTGAAGATTTTTAGCGTTTTGGCTGAGTTTGTGCTTTGGGAGTTGTCTATTGTTTCTAGTCTGTCATTATACAGCATTCTTGTTCAGCACGCGTGCAATGACCGCGCTTGGCTGACTTCCGAATTCGCATTCGGAAGTCAGCCAAGCGTGGTCATTGCACGCGTGCTGAACAAGAATGCTGTATAATGACAGACTAGAAACAATAGACAACTCCCAAAGCACAAACTCAGCCAAAACGCTAAAAATCTTCAATGTTTACTCAAGTTTGGGCTTATAGAAGATAATGTCACAGTTTTTCAATGACCATGAAATTCAGAGTGCGGGTAGTTAGTTAATCAATTGTGGCCCTGAAAAAATTTGAAGGAAAAAAAACTACGAATTTTTAAGAAAATGCTTTTTTCGTGAGAAGGACTCTTAAACGCTGACAAACGTCAACAAATAGCGAAAACTATAATTTCTATATGTTTGCTTTGCTCGAAATCGCGCGCATTTACAAGGCCCTAAAGCGTTTTGCTGACTTGCAAGGACCCATCTGTTATAACGATGCCCAAAATAAAGAGATGAATCTCATAGTTTATTAGATATAATCCGTGTAAAGTTTGCTTATCATTTTCGCATAAATTATGACCTAAATTTGGAAACCGCTGAATTTCTCGAATTGGGTCTTTGCGATTTTGGTGAAACTCTGTTCAGCGCAAGGCACTAATGCACACTATGTGTAGCCGAGAGATTTTCACGAAAAAATGCCGGCAACAGCAGATTTTCGACTCAGACCTCAAAGAGGCGTGGCATTATAACCACGTGACATTTACTCCGATCGCCAAAATTTTTATGTTATATTGTAGATTGATCTATATGTTATCCATTCTATGTGTTAGACTTACGATAAAAGTAAAGGTGGGGATACCAGAGAGCTTCAAAGTAGGATGGTACCCCCCCAAAAAAACTGGGTCGAGTCACCTTAAGAGCCATAATGGCTCTTGGTCACCGTAGATTAATTAGTGGAAAAAAAATCAGGCCAACTTTTTTGCGTTCGACAAGTTTACTTTGCAAAATCTTGTCAACAAATCTGGGTGCGGGTAAACCAACCTTTTATACCATTTATACATCACATCTGAGGTGAAACAGTAGTATGAGGCACTGTTTTTATCATATCGGCAGACCTCGGACAGAAAGCAGTATTTCACAATACAAATTGCACTCATTCAATATTCATAAACTGTTAAAAAAATTTCCAAAATCACCTATACGGCCATCCGGTTCTCACTTGTGTAGTGCGAGCTGTGGCGAGTGTTTGAATGAACATTAACAGAGTTACGCTCCAACATTACAAAGAATTTATTCTGTTTATTTTTTATTTAATGGTTTATTAACGCGCGGCATTTTGAGTACATGTACTCCTGCAAGCGATGTTCACTGAACGACTGAAAACAATCGGCACAGCGATTAAAATTACACGA
Source organism: Porites lutea (assembly GCF_958299795.1). Taxonomy (NCBI): domain Eukaryota; kingdom Metazoa; phylum Cnidaria; class Anthozoa; order Scleractinia; family Poritidae; genus Porites; species Porites lutea. The sequence goes on from NC_133209.1 coordinate 32,680,609, forward strand.
GAGACTACTAACAATGAATAAAAGAAATATAATTCGGTGAAACATATACAGAAACAACAATTTTCACTCAGGAAGACAAGTATTAAGGTATCCCTATAAATCCTGAGTCTTCAAGCTTCAAGCTTAACTTCATGTTTTTAGCCGGCTTCCGGGTGTTTGCTTTTTTCAAAGACGAACTCGAGGCAAGAAAATCGCTCAAAGCTTTCTTTTCCGGCCAGAATTATAACTAAATATTCTTTGGAACGTTTTCTTTCTATTTGCGGTGAGAAACTGTCTAAAGGCTTTTTAAAGTTCTGTAAGCTTATATCAAACCTGAAACTCGGTCAGATCATTATCTCAAATCTTACAAACGTGCATAAACTAAATGACCGCGTAAACTCCGCTCGACTTCATTAAATTAGATCCAAAAAAACAAACATCAAATACAATAATTTCTCTGGCTTACCATTCGAGATGCAGCTCCTGAAAGGTATCAAGAAAAGCCAGTATCGCTTCAGACTTTGCAATCCTCTTACGCATCAAGCAAGGTGAAAACGAAAACGATGCCATCCGAAATCGGATTTCCGACTTTGACAAGCGACGTATTCCTTAACCAAAAACCCAATAAACAAACTAGCCATGAATAACAGAGGACTCCTGATAGCAGCTGAATTTCATTTTGCACATCCAGTGGAAAAAGACACTTAAAAACATCACAAGTTGACACAAAACTCTGTCAGCTTCAGCTGTCAAAGTAAACAAGATTCAAGATGCTGCATAAATTTTCCGCATGAACTCACCTGTCAAATTTTGACCAATCAGAGCATAAAAATTGGACGTAGAGCGTGACCAACGCGTGACCATGGTGAGAAAAGTCAAAAGCAACTGTCTTCCCTGCCTGTAACAGCTGGCTGAATTTTCGCGTCCGAGGTCAGTTTGCAATCAAAATTTTAATTGTGTAGCACATAAACACAACATACTTCATATGAATTTAGAAAAAACTTGAACTTGAGCCTGCGATCACTTGAAAACTAGTAACTTGTCAGCGGATAACTTCAAAAAATACTTGACCTCGATGGGTCGGCACCTGAGCCCGCGATACAGTCAAGTGATACTGGTCAGCGGGTACCCTGTTTTGACAGCTGTCAATTGATCAAAACATTGATGTCCATTATGTGTGCATTATCAGTTTAACTAGTAAAAGTATGAGATTGAAGATTATTCGCGATCTAGTAAAACAATTAACCGGTCAGCGGACGGCTTCCAAATAAATCACGTCACCTCGATGAGTTGACACATGAGCCCGCGATATGGTCATGGGATACTGGTCAGTGGCTATCCTGTTTTGACAGCTGTCAATTGACCATATTGTGAATGTCCTAAAATCCTGGATATTTAAGATGTGGACTTGCCAAGACACGCCTGAGACACCCCTCCCTTCCTTTTGATAGTCTCCCCTACCCCACCCGTACAATCTGTAGACGCGTACGTACGTATGTACGTACGTACGTACGTACGTACGTACGCTCGGTCAATCACGTGACAACCAAACGAAAAGAGGTTGACCATATTCCATGGGTATGGGGCTCTGTCCCACGCGCGCTTCGCGCGCGCGGGAGCCCCGCTAAAATTTTAGAATTTACCGGCGCTAGAGCGAGCGAACGCTCATAATGTATTAAAGTTGTGTGACATTTATATTAGTTCAACGCCGACAGATTTAGACTAAATGTTCAATCCCGTCGCAATCGTCCCTTGGTAGCATCTTATGACATCAGGGATTTGTAAAGTCCACGCAAGCCTTGGGATGTCAGCTTTCTTGAAACGAAATTCTGTTAGAGATTCATCTTCGTTGAAATTTTGAAGGTCGACCTTGGGATACAAATGATATGGCAAATAAAGGTTTTCTGAGCCATACGAATTATATAACAACCGAAATTCAGCATCATTTGTAAAATTCATGCGATAAGAAAGCACAGCAAGGTCTATTATTTCTTTAAACGAAGCCATTGAAGAGAAATCAACCAAAGCCTAGACGGGAAAACTGGTCCTGTCGTCCGAGTTTGTTTACATTTTGTGTCGGTTGTGACGTTGCCGTACCGAGCGTAACTTAACCATTTTGAGTTTTGGCGGGAGACCGCGTAGTCGCCCCAGCCCTTCCCGGTTACAACAGTCGTAGTAGAGCTATGCCGTAGCGAATCTTAAAGTCGCTAATATCGTGTTCGAATCCCGCAGAGTCGCAACGACATATGTCGTCGTTTTTGATTGGCTAGTTTCTTACGCAGTTTGTGATTAGTCCGATTTGAATTAAGTGTTGACAGGCCAAACACGCTAATAGCTCGTGACAAGAGAGATTGAGCTCGTTATAGTGTGAAATGTGACTTTAGAGTCGGCTTGAACAACAGAGGTTTTTCTTGCTCTCTTTCTGCGTAGTTTACGCAGTGCATGGAGTATTCTATACTTTCACTGAGCAAATTTTGTTTTGCCGCTTTGAGTCTCACACTTAGAGGTTATAAAGCTGGTCTGTTCCATGCGGCATATTGAGTAATTAGTTCCCGTGGTTTATATTTCTGCAGATGTTTTCTTATAGGATTTAATCACATGTGCAGTTTACCATTAAATGATTTTCTTTTACTTGTTTAAGCCTTAAGCTTTTTTATTGCGGCTAAATAACCTTAGTTTCTTTAGTTTTCTCCGAAATGCCTGGACCTGAATAGCTACATGTCTGTATTTTTTTTTTGGCTGTGAATATCATGATTTCCTAAGGTTAGCTAGCTTCAATTCGGTCAGGCAACGATTCTTATTCCCAGTTTCCACGGTCTCCGCCAAAAACGCCTGGGACCACAACTGTCGATTTGTGAACTAAATACAAAGAAAAAACGGTTTGCAGACTATGAGTGTCGCTAGCTGCTTAGGCAAGCGAAACTAAAAAGCAGTAGAGTTTGTGAGCAAACCAAGAACCCCGCACTTCACGTTTATGAAGCTTGTCTGTAAAAAAATCTAAGAAAAATGGATTTACTAGCCTGGGTAGCCAAATTACAGGAAATGTGCCAGTAGCAAGTACCACCTTTGCACAATTTTGCTCAAATTTGCGAGCAAAGACTGATATTGCACTAGATTTGCTATCCGTAGCAATGACGTTAAATGCCACATTTGCACAACATTTACTTCTTGCTGCAAAGATAATGGGCAGCCATGGATTTGAGGGTCATTTGCAGATGGTTCAAATGTGTAGGTAAATATATTTCTTTGAACTATATTTGCACATTATGCAAATGTTAGCGCAAACCTGTTGTTTTGCACAGCTTTTGCTTTCGATGTAAAAGTATGTATACCTGTTATTTTTAGAACGTTTACGCAGCTTTGCAAATGTGAGCGAAGTATGTAATTTGAAGATTGTTTGCTTGGGTTATCATAAGTGATCAAATTTTCATAACTGAACCAGATTGCTTCGCATAGCAAATGTAACCAAACTCTTTGTATTAAACATGTTTGCTCACGAAGCAAATGTTAGCAAACCTAAACTTTAAGCAAATTTTCTAGGGTATGCAAATTTGATCAAACACAAAATTTTGCTTGTAGCGGCAAATGTGGTTAAAAGCCAAGGTTTGAACAAAGTCGCTTGGGTAGCAAATCTGATCAAACTGTTACTATTGTAAACTTTTTCGCTCAGGTAGCAAATGTAATCAAATTCTGACTTTGATTTGATTAGCAAATGTCATCAAACCCATAGAATTGAGCATGTTTTCTCAAGTAGCAAATGTGAATTCCAAAGTGTAAACGAGTTTGCTTGGGTTGTAGCAAATGGGATAAAACTTTCTAATTATTTTTACTTAACATAGCTCACTTCAGGTTCGTAACAAGTTGCCATTAACTTGAAATTTATAGCTTCAAACATTAAAGTTACTGAAGGAAATTCTAGCAGTGACCTCTCATTAAAGTTCAAATGATTCATTCCATAAACCCAAGTAGCTTACACATTGTTATAGACTTTACAAACTACAGTATACATACAGCTCTTCATATTAATTCCCAATTTTACAGTTTGTTAACGTTTACTCGTCTCCACTCTATGTTCTATCAGATCATTTCTAACTGTTAATATTATAAGAAAGGTGTTCTTCACCTAAATCAGAGCTGATCATTTTTTCTCCTTGGTTATTTGAAATTGAAACCCTCTTAACCACTCAAAAGTTAAAGTAAGTAAGTCAATTAATTAATTAATATTAATGTTAATTATTAGTATTAATTATGAATCTTAATTATTTATATTAATATTAATTAATGAAGTAAATTAATTGATTAAATAATATTGCTCGTATTGTCTGTTCCATCAGACCAACCCAATGGCTTTTATCTCTAGCCTTAGGCCATTAGCAAATAAGCGACTCTCGGAGCGACTCTACGCTCGCTGCTCAATTTCATTGCTTTTCACAAAGAAGCTTCGCTTGGGTGGTTGAGTTTAATTCCAATTATGTTAGAGAATTGTCCTTGCTATTTTCTGCCATTACCGGCAAATTTTTTGAACAGAAAGCACAGGAAATAATAACCTATCTTAGCACATCATAATTAAAGAGATTTTAATCCATGGTGGTTCGATAGGAATCAAAGCTAATCAAGATAACAGGAGGGCATTTTGCATGCGCATGCGTGAATCCGCTGAACGACAATAGCGTGGGCGGATCAAATCTGATGGCGGGAAATCGAAAACTCAAGCATAAAGTTACAGTCCTTTTAAAAGCCCGCTGGTGCTTTGAATACCATACTTTCCTACAAAAAATATTCTCCATGACAAAAATCGGACGTTTTCTACGCGGGTTTTCACTTGTATATTTTTCAGCAGTAGCTTTTCTTGGCCTTTTAAAGACTTTCAACACTCAACGCCAAAAAGTCATGTTCCTGTATAAGTCTGATTTTCACTGGCAAAGCAATGCATTTCTATGGTTTGATTTCCAAACTCGTGCTTTTACTTATCAGGGAGGAAATGCATCGTAGCAATGTTCAACTGTTTTAAGACAAAAAGCGAAAAAAGAATTACCACGCGAGGTTTATTTATTAGCGCGATGTCTCATGTTAAACTGATCGCCGAGACACGCGTTTATATATGCCATAAAAACATGAAGTCTATGGGGTTTTTACAGTTTTTCTAAAGTTTTCGCGGAAAAATTTTTTAAAAAATATATATAGGAAATGAAGAATGGATGGAGTTTGAGACAGCAACAATTACAAGTGATTATGTAGTACATAATCACTTGAGCATTTCATAAGCTCAGTTGAAGACAAAACGAATGCACATACTCCGAAAAAACGAACAGTACTTTTATTTTTCCTTAACCCTAAAGATACAGAGATTTTTCCTAAGCTACTATTTTGAAGCGACTCTTGAGTAACAGCTCCTGTGTTCCACAATCGATTTCTTGTTATTAATTTATATTTGATGATAGTAGTGATCCATTCAAAATAGAGAATGGCCATCACTCAATAAATCTAACTGACGATGTTGTTCACCTTCAAAGCCTGTTTAAACGTAAGACAGGAAGTTTGTTAACGGGGTGCACATAATGCTGCTTCCTCAAAAAATAAATACTAAAGGACCCAAATGAGCTGGGATGCGACAACAAACATGACACAAATGGATGCATGAATTTGTCTGTTATTAATGTTTCTGTTGAGAGCTTTTTACTGTATCCAGATGAACCCCTTATGTAAGTTGTACATCATGGAAGAATCATCAAGTAGAAACTGATGCATTAAACAAGAATGTGGTTCAATACAGAGGAGAAGCTGGTCTCAGTCAACATTCTTCGTGAATGAAATGTCTCACAAATTAGCATATCAACAAATGTAGTATCCACAAAATGGTATCATTTAGGAATAAATGCGATTTTTTTGCAACAGAAGCCAGGGCTTATTTAAAAGGTATATTGAAAACGTTTCATTTCGTGCTATTTTGGGGTTGGGGAGTTAGGCTAGATTTTCTTTAAAACGTCAAAATGTTATCCCATTTGCATAATGAAATATAAACAAACAGTGTAACATCAAAATAAGGTGGAAAAAATCAGAATTCAAACCGATTGCTGTAATTCTTTTCCTTTGTATAACTAAATGATAGAATATTCTTATTTTCAAAACACAATCTTACTGGCATCATTATATTGATTTAAATTTATAGTTAAAGTGCGTGTATTTTATTTCTCAACGAAGACGCACCGGAGAAGAAAGTAAAAATTACTGCAGAAGGCGATTTTTCACAGCCTTCATTAAAGCGCCATTCATTTGTGGAAGTATTCTTAATTTCATTAATCATTAACTTAATCTGGGGAGAAAGGCAAGATTTCGAGATAAACAAGCCAGAGAAAGGGTGAAAAACAGTTTCACGGCAGAATGGTCACTTAATTAACCACTGTATTCCTGAAACGATTAAGTTCGATTTTAGAGTTATACTATTGAGAAGAATAAAGTATCTATAGGATAATTGTTTAATAAAAAACTATCATACTGACCTTTTCCTCCCGCTCAAAAAATGTGCGCGAAGTGTTAGTTGGTAAGAACATTCAGCCGCCATCTTGTCTTCGATGTACTGTTTTACGAAAGGAAAGACTATCCTCTCAAGGGCGACAGCGAGGCTACAATAAACTCATTTTCATCATAGAAGTACCTCAATACCTTGAAGAACACGTTTGTGGAACGTAGCACCCAATACACATCATTCAGCTCCAGAAAACCGCCTGCAAATGCTGGTACTGAACGTAAACAATTCACAGCAAATGCCTCTGTGGCACTTCAACGGCCCACATTGACGCATGCGCATACAAAATGCCCTCCTGTTAATCAAGATAAGGTCAGCCCGCGATCGAGCTTTGCGTGGCTTAATTAATTAATTGCATTGTTTTTCTTTCAGTTAAGCCAGATGGCGAGAAAGCTTGTTCTTGTTACACTTTTGAAAGTGATCAATCAATGATATGGCGACAAGCAAGGGCTTATTGTAAATACAATAAGAAAGATCTCGTGGCCATGGAAACCGAAAGAGAGTGGCAGTTTATCACGAATGAGCTCAAGAATCGGACAACAACAAAAAATCAGTGGCACATAGGGTTGTTTTGGAATCTAATAGTTAGTAACTGGACTTGGGTCAATGGTAAACCGCTGACTATAAAGAAATGGTTGGATTCTGAACCTAGTAGAAACAGTTACTACGCCCTTATTGCTAAAGAATGGCCCAGAGGTTCTTATGGAAAATTTGACAGCATAAGAGGGGACATAAAAAGAGCTTGGATATGCGAGGAGGAAACAGGTGTGAATATAATTTTTATTTTTTATTTTTAGATTGTTGTGGTCGAGTCAACTTCGCAAATCTATAAGTAATGCATTGAAAAAACAAAAACAAAGCCATACGTGATGATAGGGTAAAAGGTCAACTTTCCCACTACGAGGCTCGGATGAGTAGGGGTAAAGAGAGCATTATCTTCATTTACTGGTTCAATGCAGTGCTTCTGCAGGGGCCAATAGTCGGATCGATGATTTATTGCGTAACTGTTAAGCAAAAAACAACAACAACAAAAAAGAACTGGCTAACCTTATTGAAGGGTGACTGCCTTAATTATATGACAAACCGTCTGTCTAACTAATCAAATAAAATGTCGGTCTTGTTTGCTTGTCTGTCTGTCTGTCGGTTGGTCTGTCTGGCTGTCTGTGTTCCTGCCGGCTGTATGACTAACTGATCGATTGAGAGTCGCTTTTGCAGAATGTGACTCCTAATTCAATAAAGGTTGCTTTGGCAATGGATCATTGGCAATTGGGCAAAGGACATTTATTAATTATTTGGGCATGCAGAAGTGACCACAAAACAATCGCCTCATAGTGCACACTTTCCCAATACACTGCCCAAAGCATTACCTTCATAGAAACAGGTAAGCATATGCCCGCAATAAATCTTTTCAGGTTTAAAAGCAATTTTAAGACTTTTTGACAGACAGACATTTTTAGTACAATCAACATCAGTCCTGTCACTTAATAATACATTTGCAAGAATCACGCCCCACGCCTAACACAATTTCCATACACCATTCATCCCCCGATGGGAATGCGTAACTGACCAAGCGACTTTCTCTTTTTCTTTCTCTCTCTCTCTCTTTCTTTCTTTTTTCTTTCTTTTTTTTTAACGCCAGACACCTGTCAGGGGGTTTGTATGCGTCATTATCCGTCAGTAACAACGATAGTAACACCACAAGTAACCGCTGCCACTACGAAAGAAAGGACAAGTTTCAGCATAGAAGATCCTACTAATTTTTCTTTAGGTTTGCACGGTTATATATATATCTTAGAATCTTTTATTCGTTCAATTCGTTGCATGTCTGTCCAAGATTCATAAACACTTACTTCCAAATACGTGGCAAAAGCCTCTCGTGATAAAAACAGTAACAATTATAATAATAAAACAAAATAGATGGATGGATGAATGGATGGATGGATAGGTAAACAACGTCATACATAAAACAACTAAATAAATAGAACAAATAATTACCATAATTCAATTCACTAAAGTTAATCTGAAAACATTTCAATGTGCCGCCGAAGGTCGGTAGTGTTCATTGCTCTCAAGCCTTAACTCTAAAATCCGAACGAAACTCTTAAGTCAAGTCTCTGACGCTCTCTTGAGGTGATCACAGTTTTCTATTATGAGGTTTAATGCTGTAAATATAAGCCCTAGAAACCAACCAACTACTCAGACATTGACTATTCTGTTCTCCTCTTTCGACAGATTTTACGACTTTGGTCAGTCCGTCGAGTTTGAGTGAGCAAAAAACTGCCAAAAAAGACTTGACGTCCACACTTGTCATTGTAGCAGCGTCACTAGGAACAGCTCTATTCATCGCACTGATTGCACTTACATTTGCCCTTTTGGTTTTGTTAAGGCTAAGAAGGCAGCATAGTTCCAAAGGTACAAATGCTTTTCTCATAACATTTATTCTGTTTATAGGCTAAGCTAAACAGTGACAGCTCTCTACCACATTTTTCCATCGCGAAATAAACAGTCTCAATGTGTCGTGTTTTATTACTGAACTTTTTCCGAAATTTTTATTGGCCTTAATATCTCCTCACTTATAAATAGTCGCCGAATTCCAGATTCATAGTTGAAGGTCTATAGATCTTTTCTCAGCCCTACATTAAATCGCTCTACTCAGGCTCCAGTTGTACACTTGATTGCGTCAGAAAACTTTAAAAAATGTCTTTTTTTCACGACAAAGATAGAGATTTACTTTTTGGATTTGATGGAGACCTCTTAACCGTCGGACTTACACGCAAATTCATACCCCCAACGTGGGAAGAAGGAGGAGGGGGGGGGGGGGGGGTGGATGGAACCCCTGCCCGGAGTTTTTAATATGTTGCAGTATTTCGAAATGACTTTACCTTTTAAGTGGAAAGCCTTTGATGTTTTTTACAAGATGAGAGGTATATTTTATGGGTGGTGGCGCTGCTGGAGGCCTGTGACGTTAGCAACGATGGTCGCCATCTTGGATTTTACCAAGAATTAGAAATCAGGGGTCAATTAATTTAATAAGACTTCTACAAGTGTAATTTACAAGTGTTGTAGCTCAAAACAATGGCTACTCTTGTAAATTACACTTGATGTAAAAGTTTTATTAAATTGACCCCAGGTTAAAACCGCGAGAAATGATATCATTTTGTGCTTAACATGAAAAATAACACATAAATAAGCACTTTGCATGATTTAAGCCACAAGATTTACTTTTATTGTTGAAAGAATTTGAACAAATATGTATTTTCACCCAAAAATGGCTTGACCACCCTCTACTTATGTAGTCATATCTCGTAACCATAGCTACTGACGATCAATGAACTTGTCTTGTACGTCCGACGGTTAAATAAATGAGTGGTCTGAATTAGGCCATAAAAAATAAATACATAAAAATAAAAAATCTAAGACCACCGAAACTCGTTTATAAGGCTGCACTATTATCAACAGCTATTTACAGTTAAAACGGTTTAACCGGTTTAACTCTTGATACTGACTTGAAACCTTGCATCAATTCATATCTTGTATGTTATATGTTTCATGGCAGACGATGTAGGTAAGTTAACAATATTTACATCTTTACCTACTTTAATATCAATTAAACATCAGTCTGGTAACAAGAATTCAAATTTGGAGTCAAATCCTTTTAAATTCGAGTCTCAACTTAACCGGCTCTTTCCAGAGCAATATTATGAAATCGATTTAAAAGAACAACAATAACAAACAAACAAACAAAGAAGATCAAGTGAGTATTCAGACGACCGTTGTTCATAAAATTAAAAAAAAGAATAGAGGAAATTAAAAAAAAGAATAGAGCTGCTTTTTTTTTCATCTTATTTCAGCGACAAAAAAACAAAAGAGCCGTTGAAGCTGATTTTGTCTTGAGATGTTAGGTATAAAATGTCTTTTAAATGTAAGACAGACGAGCATCCCCGCCCCTTTCATATGGGAGTTCCCCCCCCCCCTCCCCCGGGGTTTTGACCACAATGTTTGCTCCTCTTTTGTGGAATAACATGCAGATGTCCCTGTTTTTTTTTTCTTTCCTGTAGATTCAAGTAGTGAAATTGCCGAAAGGTAGGCAAAGAACTGGTCAAAAATCATATTGCGTTGTTGATTTATAAAAGTGGGCTTACTGCACTCTCTTTGTCGTCATTTTGAGAAAAAATTGTTTACAAACAAATTTGTTTGTATAGTTTCACTATTATCGAGAAATTCCATGGACTAAAATGCTGCATTTTACGTTCAGGATTCAGCTTGAAAATCAGGGCAGATCTTTGAGTGCAGCACAGTATACAGCCATAGAATCCAGCAGGATGTCAGGTGAAAACGGAGATGGAAGACATGAATTTGAAGCAACCACGCGACAGCCTCGCCGGACGGATTGCGAACACACCATGTTGAGTCAGTGTACAATGGTAAGTCCAATTTCTCGTGCCGAGGATTTACAACATAAACGACAATACCACAGCATAAAGACGAAGGGTCTTTTAAGGTTATCGTTGTATCTTTTCTGAGTTAGACGACATGGTCATCATTCATTTAATTGTTATAGCATTTAACCCTACTCGGACTGAGCTTTTATTCTTACTTCTGGTCCTGCTGCCGGTAATGTGGGGGGAGGTGCGGGGAGCTTCGGAAGCCCTCCCTTTTTAACCTTAGACCCGTTCATAATAATGTGCTCGGCCTTTTAAACATTAAGGTAGAGTTTGATTGAGACAATAATGTATAATGTGCATGATGCCGTCATTAGGTTATATTGTTAAAGTTATTGGCAGAACCCAAATTACATTCAACTCCAAAGTTTGAGTATCTCAAAAATCGCGCCGGTCTGAATCCAAGTCGCGAATAATTCACCGCATACTAACTGGGTAGCAGTATGACGGCCGGCCGGTGTGTTTCTTTGGCGTTAGCTGACATACAGTATGTCTACCCTTTAACTGCTTTTTATTATTACTTCATCTGTTATTATTACATAAACTACACTTCATTTTTAACATTTCCTTTTGTACCTAATTTTTTCCTCCGTTAATTTTTCAGACACCAAGTGAAAGAGTCTACGCGTCTCTCACTGCTGCTAGTGAATCACCGATATACGTCAATCAAATAGGATGAGCTTTTCCCCTTGGTTTACAAAAACATAACACGGCTTAGTTTTTAACACCTATAAAAAAATAGATAATAATGTTGAACTTTCGTTGGCGTTTCAACCCGAAAAGAATGTATGGTGTGCAATTTGTAACGCGCGATTTAGTCAGGGAGTACACTCGTTTTTATAAGAACCTTTTTTTAGTAGAACGTTCAGGCTGAGTTAACAAAAAAAATATGTCATAGATAACTAGGAAAATATTCAGACTGAGAGTCAATTAAGAACGGGTATCTAAGTTTTTGCTGTATGCTTCTCTTTGTACCACTGGAAAGCTGTACGGAAAGGCAATAACAATTTTAAAAAGCGCACAAATATGATTTATGACTGATCGCTCTTTATTTCTCTACTTACCCCAGCAACTGATCTCCTTATTGACATACTGTTTTTTGCATCGCTCTTCTTTTTCACTAATAACGCTTTTCCAAATGACCCTTCGCCGATTTTCTTCACCCGTACGTACCGATCCATCACTTCCGCTTGTGAGGACGTCCAAACGTCTTCTTTCCTCCAGTGAGCACTAACCTTTCCTCCATGTCTATAATGATGGGCTGAAACTAGAGTTATGGTAGTTCCTCCGTTGGTAATACAACGTAACGATGGAAAAAGTTTGTAAAGTGGCGCCCGAAAAGAGAAATCTCGTTACTTTTGAGCCTGCGAGAAAGAAAGATTACACAGCGGCTTATTTCATTGAAAGTTGATTTTAAACTGGACTATTCAATCAAGGACGCTGGATTTGAAATTCTTATTGAAGTAGGTGTTAAGGGATTAGATGATGTATACACCCTAAAAAAATTACAATTCAATCGTTCTCCATTCGCGCTTCGTATTATCATAAAAGAGAAACGAATCCAAACTTTGCCTTAGACAAGATGAAAAAAAAAATCATTCGATAACAGTCAATCGTCTCTCACGTCACAACTTTAAAAGTCCGGGCAATATTGAGCCCAAGTCCCCAAGGACATCAATGATATTATTATTATTATTATTATTATTATTATTATTATTATTATTATTATTATTATTATTATTATTATCTCGCGGTATAAAACTTTGGAATGCTGTCCATACTATGAGTAGTATAGGGCGCATAACGTAACCTACACCATTTGAGAAGCTACACTTAGAAGTAAAAAAAGGGCGGTGCGAAACCTAATACAATCCTAATATACATAATGATATGAATCTCTCAACTTAAGAAGCCAATTTAGAATATTATTAAATTCTTATACTCTGTAAAACCGACGCAAAGACATGATGATATAATTATCTCTACTAGAAGCCTGTTTAGAAAAGTATTCAGTTTTTATACTCTCATTATCTCTTATATACCTAACAAGGCCATCATAATATGGTTATCGCTAGTAAAAGCCTACTTAGAATAATATCAAACTCTAGTACTCTAAAAAAATCCTAGTAAAAACATCAGCAAACTTGTGTTTCTGGATTTCTAGAGGAAAAAAAACCCCTAAAAACTGGAGTCCTTAGCGCCCTAACTAAGTATTTATCTTAAATGTTCTGGCAATGTTCAAAGTGTTTGAGATGACCGACTTCTGCATCCGCTCAAGTACGCCCCGTGCTCTCGCTCCAAGTAGCTACCTCACCGACTTCTCTAGGTGTTTAGAGTAACCACCCAGTACGTCAATTATTACGTTGTACTGTACAACCCTCTAACCAGTGTACCTCTGCTTCAGCTCCCATATCATGGGCCCATACTTGAGTGTCTTTTCCTCATCTTTCTTAGCTCTACTCTCAATCCATGGGCAGCTCATTTCAATTGATTTCAATTGAGCAGACTTCTTTCCTCTCGTGGCTGACAAGTCGCGCGTCGATCCGATTTGCTCTAACTTCGTTGCTTCGGTCGTTATTATTATTATTATTATTATTATTATTATTATTATTATTAGTGGAGGAGGAGGAGAATGAACGCATTTTTTTCCTGACATCTGTAGAGTGGTATGTTTGCTTCCTTTCATATAATTAATGACTTAAACGTAGGATAATTTCTTTTTCTCTCAAGGCCACGCGCTCCGTTACGGCTGTTCCCGGTACACATTTTATGCTACATCTCGACAGAACTCACTTGATTTTGATAACAGAAGAAGCGCGTGCAAAGTTTATAGAAGTGACCTTGTTTCGATTGAAAGTAACGAGGAGTGGAACTTTCTGAAAGACGCTGTAAACAACTTTCCACAGAATGGAACTGAATACTACATTGGTTTAACGAAAGGCAATGGCGGACGATGAGGTGGATCAGTAATAACAGCACAGTGAATGAAACTTATTGGGCACCATACGAACCCAAAAATAGAAATGATCAAAGGTGTGCTATAATGTGCAAGGATTACAACAAGAACTATGGTTTGTTTGATGCTTTGCGTTGCACAGCACTGAAGCATGGGTATATATGTGAAAGTGAGTATCATGTCATATGTTGAATATACACTAACAAACTATGGTATGGCTCAGAAACAATACTCTGTGTGATTAAAGTGTTGTCATACAGTTGGTGCATTTCCTATACGACAAATTAATTGTATAAACATAAGAAACAATTACTTCATTGTATTTTATTATCAATTCGGTGTAAATGTATTTTGCCACGATTGAAATTAAACTTTGAGGTATATTCAGTTCGATAATGCGTGGAAATACAACGAGCTATTAGTTTTGAAGCAAAAAACGACGAAAGCACAATGGAAAAAGTAATATGCCTTCTAGAATTAAATATTACTTTCTATTCACTCAAAGTATTCCTTATTTCTACGCCCTGTACATGTTTTCATGCCCTCGTTTCGCCATACCCTTTCCAGGTGTTCTTGAATCAGCAAACTGTTCAACTGATACTACAACTGCGCCATTTACAAAGACTCTAACAAAAACTTCAACGACAGCTAAGTTGTTTCTAACTTTTTTTCTACTCACGTCGATACTTTGTACTCAGTTTTATTCTGAATAAATAGATCATTACTTTGAATTCCGTTCTTTGACACAGTAACAAGTAAAAAGTTTCTCCACCGTAGTTTCTGAGTTATTATTTCAGGTTATACATTGCTCACAACGTCAACCCGGGCACTTGCTCTTCTCAGGCTTGACTCGTCTAACAGTGCAATTTTCCTTCCAGAGTCAGCAACGAGTAAGCCAACAACGCAACGCAACACTATAGCAATATAGAGTTCAAGCCTTCAGTGCAAGAATTATTCATTCTTTATCTTTCCTCTGTGATGCTTGTCAAACATGTAGGACACTTATTTCTGATCAGTTTTTAGAATGAAGTGCCTTCCAGTCAAGAAGAGTCTAAAGTGCCTTACAGCCTCTATTATGGCCTAAGCTTCTTTCTCTATGGACGCGTGCTTTAGCTCACTTCCTCAGAGTGTTCGCGAGAAGAACGCCACGGATCTTCCATTTTGGTTGAGCGTTGCTGCTAGCACTGCTTCTGATGCATCTGCTTCAACTTCAAATGGAATACTCTCGTCGACTGCGGTGACTACGGCATCTTCTTAAGACTTTCAAACGCTCCAATAGCTTGCTGTGTCAGTGGGATAGATTTGCATACAGTAATAGGCCTGATTCGATCTGAGAATTTTGGAATCAATTGGGAGTAATAGGAGAGCAATCCCAGACTCCTATTCACGGACATTGAGTGGTTTGGAAAAGGAAGCTCACGTAAGGGTCGTAGACGATCAGGAGCGGGGCAATGGTACTCCATCCTCGATGACATATCCAAAGATAGGGAGGCGCTGGGTTTAGAAAATACACTTGTCAGTGTTTTAGCAAATGTTCTTGCGTTTGGAATCTTCAAGAAAGTGTTCCATGTTTACGCCATTTTCCTTCTGGTCCTTTCCACGAATAGTAATGTTGTCAAAGTAAGGAAAGGCAGCCTCGAGATCATTTTCCTCTACAAACTTCACCATCTTTCTCTGAAAACAAGATACACCATTTGTGACGCCAAAGGACTGAGGCGAGTGAACTTATGAGGTTGTTCCGAGCTTCAATTAAGGTTGTATGGGGCTTGTCTTATGGTCTGTGAGTAATCAATAGCTAGCCTCTTCTTGTGATTCTCATCCGTAATTACTACGACCTGTGCCCGCGATGGTGAGCGACTTGGTTCTCTCATGCCTTCTCTTAGCAATCTTTTCACTTCGCCATTAATGAAGGCAGAACTGATCTTCTTCACTGTATCTCCGAGACTTACTAGCAATTTTATGGCAATCCGCGGTCAGGTTTACAAACAGTTCAGGGGGATCTACATTCAGTGTACTAAGCCCATCGACAGGCAGGGGTGGTTCGGAGCCACCATAATGAAAGACGACGCTTGAATGCTGCGATTGGAAATCAATTCCCAGGATGAGGTCAGCGCAAAGTTCAGGCAGAACAGACAGCTTGAAAGCCTGGTACTTAGGACGGATAAGACTCTCGCTACTACCACTGTCGAATAGAGCCTTGACTTGTATTTCTTCAATATCAACAGTTCCTGATGACTTTGAAAGAGATGTTGGAGTCCCTACAGGTACTGTAGCGAGTGTGGGCGCCCAGGCCGTCCCAGAAAATTCACATTTGTTGACGACCCTTCTACTGGCCTCTCGTCTGACACTTTAAGCAAATTACATGACGAGCTGGACACTTCGAACGGGGGTGCTTATTGTTTCCACAGCAGTAGCAACTAGAGGCTTCAGACGTCTATTGCAGCTAGCGTGTTGGGATCTGGCTGGTCCTGCTCTGCCGCGAGGGCAGGGGTGGGATGGAATGCTGCGTTCGCCGATGGTGAAGGAACCGTATACGGTTCAGATCTGAGAGCTTCGAACATGGTCTTCAAATCTCTCCAATAATCTCTGGTGGATTAAATGAGACTATAAGCCAGTAATAACAGCATCCCATGTACTCTCTTGGCGATATTGTGCAGCTGTGACCCTTTGGAAATTACAGTCCTTGTTGAGAGTTTCCAAAGAGAGAGCTTGAAGCCGATTCGTCAAGTGTTCAAATGAGGCTGCCGGCATCGTGTGTCAAGAATATGACGGGTAAATATCTCTTTTCTGCACTTCACAAAAAGAGCTTGTAACATTCCAACGACTGCTTCATATTTTGAAAGATCGCGGGAGACACGAAATTCGCCAATACCTCAAGCTTGTCGAGACCCTCTCGTGGTAAGACTGCCGACACAAAGTTATCGAAGGTTAATCGTTTCCAATGAAGTCATTCTTTCGCTGTTCGGATCAGTTTCCAGATAGCTGATTAATTTTTTTTTATGTAAAGAAGACGATTGCCCTTTAAACTTAAGGCTTTAATCAGCTAATCTCTTACTAACAAGGATACAAGAAAACATGGCGGCAAACTGCAACAAGCTAGGTTCTTTACATACGGTCACTGAAAAGTCACTGACTGAGATTGCGGGCTCAGAAGCACAGGTACCCAAAAGTAATTAAGAACGTCAGATCGAACAGTTCAAGGTCCGTCCGGTTACGGAGTACAACAATAATATACTACTAGAAATACCTGAATCGGCAGAATCCTTGCGAAGGACTTCTGGAGAACGGCAAGAAGTTGAAAGAAAAATAATAGGACAAATAGAGCAACAGGGAAGAAAATTTATAAACTTAAAAAAACTTAATTTAAAAAAAGAACTATATAACTAAAAAAAAGACCATACGTAAGGAAAAAGAAAGAAAAAAGCGAGAAAACTCAGGTGCGGCCTTGATTCGAACCCGGGACCTTCGCACACCAGGCCGTTTCTTTACCACTACTCCACGTTAAACACATTACGATGACGTTGATAATATTTTATTAAAAGCCTTTTAAGATTCTTGTATGCACTATTATGCTCAGACAACACCATCTACTCATAACGCAGAATAGTATAACCACAGCGACAAGTTCATCTGCAAAGAAGAACCTGGATGTATCAAGTAAAACAAACAAACAAACAAACAACCGTCTGTCCTCCGCCTTTCTGTCTCCTTTCAGTTCATTCATATATTGTTCTATTTTTCTCTAAATAGTTAGAGAGCTTGTTTTGTTTTCAAGTTTTGTTTCTTTCTCTACAGAACGTAACAAAATTCATACAGTACCACCTACGTCTGTTGATGATAGAAGATGTGGTAACGAAACTGATTCAGCGTCATGGATAATGACAGTCTTTATCGAAGGAGTAGTGCTTGTTATGGCATTTGGATCTATTGCAATCTTAGTTATAAAATTACGGTGCGTAACTCAGACCAGAGACTGATCTAGAGGCAAGTTCGTGGAATAATTAAGGAAAATCATGATTCAGCTAAATTCAATATCTATATCAAGTTACAATTTGATAATCAAATAGGTCCTTTTGGCAATTTACAAAGAAAAAGCAAGAAAGACAGAGATAAGTTTGCAGTTTGGTTATGAGAGAGAACTTTTAATACTCACGTAAACTCAGAATAACTGTAAAACTGAAATTAATAGAAGTGCGTTCCTGTCAAAACTGAGATAAAAATGTCCCAATACAGCAGAAGAACTTCGCCACAGTTACTATCCCATTCATCGTTACTTAAAGAGTACGTATCATCAAGTTTAGCACGTCGTTTATAATTATTTCTGTCTGCTCCTTTTATGTAGATGCAAGAGGTGAAGGTTCTGAAAGGTAGGCAAGGGACTGCCCAATGCACGCGTTGCACTATCTTCATTTTTATCGCCATGTCATTGTTAAGAAAGATTTTTACTTGCCTGTATAGTTCCACCGAACTCTGTAAAGAAAATTAATTATCAAGGAATTCATGCTATAAAATGCTGCATTTTTATCCAGGATTCAGCTTGAAAATCAGAGCAGCTCTTTGAATCCAGCACAGAGTGCAGAGGCCATACAACTCAGTGGGATGTCAGATGAAAACGGAGAGAGAAGACTCGACCTCGACACAACACAACATCCACGTAGGACGGATTGTGAATACACCATGTTGAATCAGTGCACAATGGTAAGTCCAACTTCTTATGTGAAGGATTTACAACTTAGAGGGTGTTGACATTTGATGCCCTACAACCAGTGCCTGGGTATTGGCACACCTTGAGTACCCGATATGTAACTGTGCGCAATTTTACTCCATTTCGCCCTGTCAGACGCCATTTTGAAACTTGAGCTTAGCAGGGAGTAAAAACAGTGGATTACCCTGGAGCCATCAAAAACGACGACGAGCATACAGGGACCTGGTGCCCACTAAATTAGTGCCAGAGTACAGTACGCACTCGGGAACCAGCACCGTGCCTGAATTTTGGCCTTGCTCCTTGAAAAAAAAAAGGTTCACATTTATCCTCATGGCGAGTACTGACTCCGGCACCAATTGTGAACGCTGCCTTAAATAACAGTGATTGTAAGAAGAAGAAGACGCTTCTAAGTTCACTTATCATAATATCTTTTCTCAGTTACACTATATACACTTCAATCATTTAATAGTTATAGCATTTAACCCTATACAGACGAGCTTTGAGCTCTGGTCTGAATTGGAGTCAGTGAATTCCGGGGTGTCTCTCTTTCTGGCGTCTGACGGCATGATTATTAATCCGGTAATTATTTCTTCATTTAGTTTCCTTTTCTAACAAATTCTTTCCACCATTTATTCCAGACACAAAGTGAAAGAGTCTACTCGTCTCTTACAGCTTGTGAATCAGTAAATTAAGTAACCGCAGTAGACCCTGCAATAAATCACCGATAAATGTCAGTCAAGGATTTCCTCCTGGTTTTCACGACAACTGATGTTTTGAGTCTTAAATCGATTTTAACCCTATTGGAATAAATATTAAATAAATAACCGTTGTTGAGCTTTAATTTTGTTTACGTTTCAACAAGAAATGAATTTATTGTGTGCAATTTATACCGTGCAATTTGTTTTTATATTTTATGTTTTTAATAAGGACCCCTTTTCACCGTTTAGGCAGAGATAAATGAGAATTTAAGAACATTACATTGAGAACATCGTAACTCAGGCTGAGAGTCACTTAAGGACGGATATCTATCTCTCTTCTTTGCAGTCCACTTTGAGCGACTGGAAAGGAAAGGAAGAAAGAACTAAAGAAGTGCGCAATGAGTTAATAATGGAAAGAAGCACTTTTTCCCTAGCCATTTTCTGCGCTTCATGGAGTGTGCATGACTTGAATTTCTAATTCTGCGAAAAGCAAGTACCAACAGATAGGCCTTTCCCGATTGTGCTTGTAAAATGCTAGAAAGTTGCTCACTGGAATGCAAAAAAGTTGCTACCTAAATTTCAAAAGTTGTCACCTAAATTTCTTGATCATATTTTTATTTCAACGTTAATTTAAAGCTTTATTTTTCGTTCTTCACAATAATTACTAACATCGGTCAAGAAAAAAAAAAAAGCAAAAAAAAGACAATTTAAAAATTTAAGTTTTCTATGAAATCGTTGACGTTTTCGTGCTTGATATGTGCTCTAAACCTATATTTTGCTCAAAAGTTCCTCAGAACTGCAAATTATATTTGCTCGAGGTTGCTAGAACCGCAAAAAGTTGCTCCAAACCCCAAAAGTTGCTCAAAAGTTGCCGTGCGCCATCGGGAAAGGCCTACCAACAGACTAACCCTCTTTGTGTATATCGCACTTTGTATCGCAAGGTATTGAAGTATTTCCTTTAGTTCTTTAGCGCCAAATGTGTTCCATAAATTATTGGCTAAGATCCATTTGTCAACGAAGGTACTTGCAAGGCTTGTTTGCCTGTGTCATTCATTTTGTTAATACTGACAACATAGCTAATAGGAAACCTGATACTACCATAACTACCCACAGAGATGCAATTGTCACCTAAACGTTACTATAGGAATCATGTCTTCTGTCCTTGTGTGCTTGTCGGGCTTGTTTTTCTTGCTTCAGTTTGTCATCGTTATATTAGTAGTTGAAAATAGCGCTTCTAACAAATGTCACAAGACGTAGTTCAGCACCATATTATAGGGGGAGCAAATTCACAACAGTTTCCTTTTTTTCTTTCTTAGAATCAACATCCTGGTTTGCTCAAGTTAAGATTATACTGAGCTCAAAATAACTTTTTGGTTTTACTTAAGATTGTGGATAATTCTCTTGTATAACTTCCTTCACGGTTTCAGCGCTGAAATTGAACCCAAGTTTAGTGTAAAATTTTCAAATAAGCTATACGTAACATTTCAGGTCTGAATAAACAACATCAGTTTAAACAGAGATGTAAGCGCAAGAGCTGAGTCACTGCCTTAAAATACTGAGACCGTCACGTTAGTAGGGTTATTTTACTTTCGATGTTGACTTATGGCGAACGAGCGTTTGTCCTCAATCTCGGGCTTTATACTTACAGTCCTGTGTCTTCAAGTGCCGGGTTTTACTGGCATCATAAGTAAGACAACCTTTTTTGTTCTTATTTTATCATTTTATTATTATCATTTTTTTTTCAAAATATTCACGTAGTTTTAGTTTTACTAGACGAAAGACACGTGCGATTTAATCGCCATAGCTCTCGCTGGTGGTAATTACATTTCAGCTACTAAAACAATTCTGCGCACCAATATATGTCTTTGGTTATCGATATCAGGCCCCGAGACTATGGAGTCTACAAAATTCAAATAATTTCAAAATTTAGCTCCTCACTCATAACGCGCATTATTGTTTGTTTCTCCCATAAAAACTTTTGTTACTCTGACGTGGCGTGGTTATTAAAAGCTACATGCAGATAATTATCAAGTCAAAGCAGCTCTTAGTTCGGTTATAGTGACGCAGCAGTATACAATTTGGGACAAATAAGACTGACTTTTCTTTTTTAGCTTCAACGTACTGTTTAATTTTACCTTTTTGGTTCTACTGGAATTTGCACATGTCTTATTTATTATAAGCTACAATACGAAAAGTTTCAGTGCTTAAATTGAACCCAATTAGCGTAATATTTAAAAATAAGCCATACGCAACCTATCGGTCTGGAAAGGTTACAACAGTGTTTCAGCGGAGGGGTAAGTGCAAGAGCTTAGGCACTGCCTTAAAATACTGAGGGGAACATCTTGATCGTGTTAAGTTGCTGTCGATGTTATTATGACGAGCAAACTTCTTCCAGTAGATTTACTCTTAACAATAATGGGCCTGTGTCTACAAGTACTGGCCAAAAATGGTAAGATAAGATAAATATGGTCAAACAATAAATTCCCTATGCAGTCGTTTCGAAAGCTCGTAGCTCAGCAGTAAGATGCCCAAACCGCCCGCCCGATAACTATGCGCCAACCCCATTTTCGGTAGTTTGACGATAATTTTTGAGTTTCTAAGACGGCTGTAAGGTGCAAGAAACCTTGCCGTAAACACAAAATTGTCTTTTGAAGCAAAATATTGCCGTGACAATACAAGTCCTATGCTTCTACGTGTATTTTAAGGTTGGAAGCGTATAACTTGTATCGGCGGTGTTGACTAGTGCCCCTTAATATCATAGTACAAATTAAACCAGCGCGTGCATTTCACTCGGTATTTACCGGTAACAACTCAAATTTTGTAGTCTTGTAAAAATTAACAGTTCGTTGTCAGTACGAACCGCTTAGAAAAGAACTTACATTGTCATTGTACCCTTAACATTGCGTGCGTCTACTGGCAAATGGTAGGGAAACTCAGTCAAGTCTTATAGTTTTACAAATTATTGATTAATATTGTGGTCGAGTCAAGATAACACAAGAAGTTACTTAAAAGGTTTATACATTCCCAAGTTTGAAACTACGAACCATGTCGACGTTTTATATGGCCCTTTACTCTGCCTATCTGAAAATACGACAATCCACTAAAGAAAAAGATAAAAAAAAATTGATGTTAATCTTTCATTATTAAGATATTTACTAGAGCTTCATAATTCTAGTGTAAACCGACTTATCAGCACCTATACGCGAAGCCAATAATATACACTTAATGTCAGATCCCGAGGGAAACAGTTAGTTTTGCTTTCCCGAGAGTCCAGCAACAAAAGAATAACCGGAGCGAAGACCAAGCGAACAAAAACAGTCGATTCGGTACTTATAACAATACAAATTTAATTCCTTTAAACCACTCGATGAATGATTTACAAAGTACTTTCCTTATATTATCTGCATCTTTTTCCTCCACTAGCTGCTGTTTCTCTTCTGGGATGACTTTAAAAATCGTTGCCTTTTAGCTTGAGGCTTTTTGTTTGTGTTGTTGTCTTTATTCACGGAAAAGAAAACTGGCAGTGTTTTTCGCGCCTTCTGTCACACCACTTTCCACCATACTTTAAAAACGTGCTGTAATGTGTCCCTTAATGTATCACGATCGGGATACATTTGATTTTGGTCAAGGCCACGTGACCAAGAATCAACCAGTGGTAGTCCCTGTTTAGTTGAGTGAAGGTCTAGGAATATAAGAAAATGCAGTTTTCACTCCTTCCTGTTTTGTTTTTGGTTTTTGCATTATTTTTAGCAACGACGTCTATATTCTGCTGTAAGAGATATATTAGGCGTGAAATTTCCTCAGTTTTCTGAGTTTTAGCTCTTGGTATTCTTTTATCTTAGAAATTAGGTAAAATAACCTTCACCATTTTTTTAATTCGCAACTTCGTTTAATACTTCACATAACTTAACATAACACTACAATAAACTGCAGTTTTTAATATATTAAAAATTGCAGTTTATTGTAGTGTCATGTTAAGTTATGTGAAGTATTAAACGAAGTTGCGAATTTTTACTTTTCATTCAAAATATTTCTCAGTTTCGGATGGCCTCAAATCCCAGTTTAAATCCCTTATTAATAGCTAGCTTTGACCAAATTTGGAAGACGTTCGCGATATTCTGATCATAATAATACTAAACACTGATACTAAGATGATAATACTAACCCCCCCTTTACTTCCAACGCCCCTCCCCCCACCCTTTTATCCCCTTCCCTCTTTGGCCGATCAGATGCCTGCCTCCTCCACTGGCTTTCCCAAGTGTGAGTGGGGAAACTCGCGAGCACGAGAGACTGAAGCGACGAGCGACTGGGGAAGAGGCGGATCAGATGCATTCATTTGTAATTTACTATAAGTAAATATGATTATAAGTATGGCATTCCCTTTTTATCAAGGCCAGGAGATGATACCCCTTTGCTCCAGTTACGCATTTCATATGAGGTCCTCGATTTCCTGGGAAGAAAGCAAGAATATGTGTAAGGAAAGTGGCAGCACGCTCGTTTCCATGGAACGTTTGACGGCTGAGTTGAGCTTCCTGAAAAATCATTTAGAAACCCTGAAAGAGAACACTACTGAATATTACATTGGATTAAGGAAAGACGGCCAGAAGTGGATGTGGATTAGCGACAATAGCACATTCAACAAAACTAAAAAGGGGAAATTTCCTTGGAATACGAATGACCCATCAGGTACAGGGAATTGCTCTAAAATGTGGCGTAACGAAAAAAAAAAGTGGACTTATGTGTTCGACGACATTGATTGCTACTCCAGATATAATGTTGGATACATCTGCGAGAGGTCCTTGACATCTTCGGAATGTAGTAGTAATGGTGAGTTGCTCAGAGACAGTGAATTAGCGTAGATCATATATTTGAATGCCATTTTGCGCCTAATAAATAATAAATTATTATTAGTAGTATCATTTAGCTTTTTCAAGAAAGGTTGTCGACGGAATTTGAATGTGCAAGCGACCTCCCCAAAGTTAATATGGGATATGATGAAGCACTGTTTTCTGTCGAACCTATTGTTTTCTTTTAGTCCTCGCAAACATACGTCCATGGTCTCTCGTGCCATTCTTTCGATTTTTGAAGAACAGTGAAAAGTATAGGCGCTATATAAATATTTCATTATTATTTATTATTATTACAGTGAACTCAAAACCACCCACAATACCTTACGAGATTGTCGTGTGCACGTTTTCCGACAACCTTTCTCGAAATAAACTGTAACAGATAATTATAATTAAAACAGAAGAAAATCGTTCATATACACTCATAACAAAATATATAGGCTTGACTTCACCAGAGATATTTCAAATGAATGAATGGATCCCGCCGACAAGTTTCAAGTTATCACATTGAAATCTGCAATGATGGTCGTAGAGTCCCGTAAAATTAACTTTCAAGACATATACGCGAAACCGATAAAACCCAGAACAGCGCGGGGATTGTATATTTTTGCTGATCCGGTACTCTATATCCACGTTCGGCGGCATTTTCGTGTATGGTCCTTTGCAGTCAATAGTGAAAAGTTTCAACCCCATTTAACGAAACACGATTTGTGACGTCTTATGGAGCGTAAAATCAGGTGACGGTATATGCAGCCCCTTCAATGTATACGGTAAAGTACGTTAAACTTTATTTTTCACGACTAAAAAAAACATATTAAGTCTTAATTTATCTGAGATACTCGTGGATACTTTATAAATGATAGCCGTCTAGAATGTAGTCTTTAAGCGACTGAATACATTAATTCATTTTTTAGTTTTGAGATGAACAGCTAAAACTTTCCTTTATTGTACACTGTCGTGCACCGTCTCTTCTGCATTGCTTATGAATATACTGATTTATAAAATAACTAAGATAGTACGCGCGCTCTGATTGGCCGAGAGGAGTGTTTGCATCAGAGTATGTAAACATGGTTGTGGCGTCAAGTTGTTTGGCTTTTCGCGCGCTAATCACGCAAGCACAAATTTGAAAAAGTTTTCGAGTTCCAAACTCGACAAGTTTACTTTATTTACCCATTCCTTCGTCGGCTGAAACATGAAAAATCATGACAAAGAAGGCGAGTCAATTTTTCTTCGCTTAAGCTGACATTTTAAGCGAGAAAAATCCGTATTTTGCAAAGCATCTTTCTGCAAAACAAGAACTGATTACGCGTGCAAGACTTCGTGGACAAGATTTTGCGACTGGTAAGAATTTCTCTTTTAATCAGAGCCGTACAAAACGGTTTTGCTTTTTTTTCTCGGGAAAGTTATTTTATAAAAGCATTAGAAACCTTTTTTCCTGTGTTTGCATAGCCTGATATAAACACTCGAGGCGTTGGGAGAATTCTCGACGGTTATGCAAACCGTCGACTTCGTCTCGGGTTTGCATAACTGTCTCGAATTCTCCAAACCCCTCTCGTGTTTATATCAGGCTATGCAAACACGGAAAACGTTTTCTATTGCTTAAGCAGTTAATTTACTGACATCATGTCGAATCCATGCATTTGCTCGATTTGTCCCACAGAGCGTAGAACTTCGTCTTAGCAATTTTTTCTTCTTAGAGACAATGACTAAGTCACCAAAGCTGCTGAAGAGCACACCACCTTTCCCAATCGGTGGATCATCTCTTGCGACGGCCACAGTGCAAGGGTCTGTATCCTCTTCACAGGGTCAATCTACGACCAAGGTCTACACGCGACATACAAAGATGGGTTCAACGATATTTGTAACGACATTAAGTAAGCCCGAAAATACCATAAAGTTTATAAGTATATACTAGTAAGTCCTACTATTGGATACATTACACTGTTCTAACGCCACCTATACTTCCTACCATTTTTGCCTGCCCAAAGTCACTATAAGTATGTTGTTCGCATGCCGGGGAAAGAATTTGGTGAACTTACTCTTTGAAAAAAAATTTAAAAAAAAAAAACATTCTTGTTAGTCCTAGCGGTTACTAAGGGAGGACAATTTCTAACAGTCCTAGAAGTTTTTACATCCGACAACATATCTTGCGCGTGAACGGCTCTTTTTTTTTCTCATACTGTATTAGTAAAACCAACAAATAAGGCCACATCCTCAAGGATTCAGTTGCTCAGTGTTACTGAGTCAAGTACACTTCTCGTACCGACCTCATTCACAAAGTCCATCAAGCCTATAACCAGTGCAAACCTAACAGGTTAGTGTTTTTTGTACTTAACCTAAGGAGGGAAAGTGATTAAAAGCGACCCTACCCAGCCCCGCTTCCTTCTGAAAAGCAAACAAACAAACAAAAAAATAAACAAAATTAATCAGATTTCCCCCTTAAAGAATATTACCTGCCGAATTTGGGTCCACTTTAATGCTCATCAGTCATTCATTTGTACCCTTTGGGATATCACTTGTTTTTATGAACTTGTACTCTGACTTCAATGAAAT
The DNA here is from genome assembly GCF_958299795.1 of Porites lutea. Classification (NCBI taxonomy): domain Eukaryota; kingdom Metazoa; phylum Cnidaria; class Anthozoa; order Scleractinia; family Poritidae; genus Porites; species Porites lutea. The sequence continues at coordinate 32,707,315 of NC_133209.1, forward strand.
CTATGAGAATGTTACAACAAAAGCTAACAGGGAAACAACGAAAAAAGGCTTTTCCAATTTGGCTTAACTTTGAATGATTTCTCAAAGTTAAAAAGGTTAGTCTCAGATTATACTTCATTTGTCTGTCTCCTTTTCCAGCGGCAGCTCCTGAGGGCATCATCTATGAATCTCCCGATATCACCACGATCATCTTAATCCTGCTAGCTGTTATCATACTGGCTGTTTTGATTGTATTTGTCCTCATTTTTTCTCGCCGACGTCGCAAAAACAAGGCAAAAGGTATCTTTTGTTATCCGCATATTGCATGTTTGGTTTCCAAAACTGCATGTGATCTAATCGCCTAACCGAATGATGTTTTTGATTAGACTGATGTGGACTGAAAATATGGGGAAATAATGTAAAAGTATATAAAAATGGCTTAGTCCTTTAAGAATCTATCTCTAGTGCAAAAATTTAAAACTTAAAGGAATTCGCAACAGTTTCGCTCTTAGCTTTTTGTCGTGTAAAACAGCTGTTATTTTAATCATTTGCGGTGGCCAATTCTCTTTCAAAAATTTATTTAATATAAAAACCACATTTTAAGCACCAGCTTCTGTTGGTCTGTCATTACCACAGTTTTTTTTCACATTTCTAAAGCATTTCTACTTTGGTTTGTAAGCATATCAAGAGTCTTTGCACTTACTAGGCTAAGTTTACACTGTACCAGATAGTGACTCTGCGCTCAAGAGATCGGTGCAGCGCAGCTCCAATTCGCGTTATTACAGAAATCGCACCCACTGAATTAAACCACCGCTCTTATATCCAAGTGAACCGAATAGAAACCCTATCCAGTATGGTTTTTGTGCCGGCGCAAAAGGTATCTAGTATAATGTGAACGTAGCTTATAATAGTTATTATGCACGTTAAGTTTTTCAATAGTTGTTTCTTTTTTAAGTTTCGTCTTCAAGAAAACTATCCAGTGACGAAACACACCACCTGCATAGCTCCACCGAACTTACAGTTCATTTCAGCATGTCACAAGCACGTGAAGAACGTTTGACCATCAAGACAGTTACAAAAAACAACGAAGAGGACGCCTATGCAGTTGTTGATGAGAATAAACGAAAATCCAAGTGTGATCAGGGAGGTCCATCCAGCTCCGAAGTAAGAGAAGTTCAACCGTCCTCAGAGGATGAGCACCTTGCTGCAGACCAATCAGCAGTGAAGGAGAGTACGGAGATGTGTGATAAAAGCAACGATCAGGAGGAAAAGGGGCGCCACGTTTACGCGAACGTGCTTGTTAAAGAAAACAAGGAAATGTTTTTTAAAACAGCAGTTTCTCGGGATGATGGCCTGGACGTTGCCTACACAAAAGGCAGCTCGGCTATGGGTAAGGATCCTGTGGAGCATTTGAATCGTTCATCTTTGGAACAAGGAAAGGAAATAAACAGCAAGAAGGCCACCAGTGAACAGGATCCATATAGCGCAACTGACTGCAACGATCACTTTTATGCAGCTGTTGACAAGTCAAAAAAGAAACGAATGGCCCCTAAGGTAAGTAGTTCTAAACCCCTACTTTATAATTTCCTATCGATCGCTTAGTTCAAATCTGGGAATGATCATATGTTCAACATTACCTTTTTTTAAGGATGCTAAGGGAATTTCCACACACTTTATTATATGCAATACAATATACAATGCAATCAATCAATTTATTTCTGCCATAACGTGGGGTAGGGTTGCCCCTAGTACCCAAGCCGGAGGCACATGTATAAAACGCATGACAAAAATAATAATAAATAATTAATACATTACATGAAAACTATAAAAATTTAAAAAGTTACAAGTATATAAGACAATTATAATAAACAGTAATGTATCCGGAAATGTAAGAGGTAAACAAGTACAAGGGTGTTGTACTTGTTTACCTCTTACATTTCCGGATACATTACTGTTTATTATAATTGTCTTATATACTTGTAACTTTTTAAATTTTTATAGTTTTCATGTAATGTATCCGGAAATGTAAGAGGTAAACAAGTACAACACCCTCCCTCATCCTTAAGAATAAATCGATGTTGAATATATGATAAGCTAAAAAAAACCCTAAGACAAACAATACTTACATTTGCAATTGGCCTTAAGGGCTTTTACATATAAAGCATAATGATTCGAAGATGCAAGTTTCTTGTTCAGTGTTTTGTTAATTCCTAATCACATAGACTTTACTAGACTACAATATTCAAGGTGTGGAGGTATATAAGCCTCGTACAAAATAAGTGAGATGTCAGCAGGCACCAGCTTTCTTAGTCGTCTCAAAGCTCCAACCTTGGCTAAAGGACAAATTATCGTCATCTACTTCGATAACTTGAGAGTGCTATACCCAGAATCAATGAAATCCAGACACATTAGAAGAAAACAAAGTTTTAAAAGCGTCATAAAGCTGGTCAAACATCAATTTTTCTAAGATTTCAGTATGATGGGATTGACACTTGTTTAACGATAATTACATGGAATGGTTATGAAGACCGTCAGACTCCTTTGCTATAGGTTTTTGCGGACTTGACAAAGCACAAAGTTCAATAGCATTCCTAGCATTTTGATGTGGTGTTTGATGCGGTTAACGACCAATGAATCAACAAATTGATAATATTCATTCATATTTTGCAAAGATTTTGCATCGTCAATGAAACTTCCTTTAGTTAATAAACTGCAGGACTTTTTTTTAAATCTTGTCTTGAATGTTTTGTTTTTGTTTTTCGATTCTTTTATTGTTATCATTATTATTATTATAATTATTGTTATTATTATTATTATTTTTTTTTTCATACAGAAACCTCTCCCTTACTGCAGTGGCCACCTCATGTATGCAGACATGAGCCACTTACCGACCAACAAAAACGGGAAGGTTCACAGAGCATGCGCTTCCACGGTTTACGCTGACATCAATCATTCGGCTAAGAGAAAGGTGAAGACCGGATTTAAACCAAGGCTACCAACAATGTGAAACATAAAGTACATTACGTTAACCCTTGGACGTACAGGGAAGCGGAGGGGGGGGGGGGGGGGGGCGGGGGGGAGAAGGTGGTTGCTACCCCGTCTCTGAAGTTTTTCTGAGATTTTTCCTAGACAATCAAACATCAGCATATGACGTTTTCAGTAGCTGTTCGTTTATACCTCGCACCCATTTTGAGTGAAGTTTGTTGATGGTCAGTTACTATGGTTACGAGATATGCCGTCATAAGCAGCAGGTGGTCAACCCATTTTTAAGTGAAAATGCATGTTTTTCAACTTCTTCCAAAAGTGAAGCTTGTGGATAACACGAGGCAAAGAACTTATTAATTTATGTGTTATTTGTTTTTCCAATTAGCAACACCATGCTACTTAGAAGTTACACGACACTTGAATAAAGTTTATTATAATTATCATTATTATTATTTTACATGTCAAGCACAAAAAATTACCAATCCCCACGGTTTTGATCTGATTTCTAATTCTTGGTAAAATCCGAGATGGCGACCATGTTGGTGACGTCACAGGTTTCCAGCAGCGCCTGACCACCCATAAAATATACCCTATCTTGCTGAGAAGATTAAAGGCTTCCCACTGAAAGTAAAATTGTTTCGACATACTGCAACATATCGAAAACTCTGGGGAGAGACTCCACCGCTTCCCTCCCTTGGAGGACATTGCGTGTACTGTCACAGGGTTAATATGATGATGGTGCTGTTTGGTAGGGCCATGCATATGCTTACATCAACTAATGTTTAGAACGCTAACCACAATTAATTGAAAACTACATATGTTAAAAGAGCAAAGACTACATGAAAAAAATTAGAAACAGGAGAACAATTAAAAACTATTTGAAATTCATGTTTGATCTTAGATTTAAAATCAGATAATAAAGAACTGTCGCGAGTGTATCCTGACTTTAGGAGTTCCAATCAAAGATGTCCTGATTTGAAATAAGAGGTTGTTTAGACTACGAATAGTCCCCATTTTTCCTCAGGGAGCACATCTCGTCTTTCTCGCGTGGGGTGATTTTCTCGCACGCTTGCGTTTCGCGCGCTCTACTACCCCTGAGGAAAAATGGGGACTACTCGTAGTCTAGAGGTCGTTTGACTCACTTTAATATTACACGAGGTGGGTGAAAATCGTCTCTCAACACTTGCTATTGTGAATCCAGTATTTCTAACTCTTGAAGATTGTTGTACAGTCACACCTTTTTTTAGAAAAAAAGTCTAAATGCATGTTGTATATTGGGGTTGTTGTTTGTGTTTAATATATTTCAACTCATTTGAGTTTTTGCTGGAAGTCGCTGTGAACAAGATACGATAAAATAAATTGAATTGTTATTAAAATATTTGAAGACATAACAATTTTATGGAGTAGTGTTGCTGTGTTGCATCTGGGATATTTCTAACTCTGGCAGAATCACCGTTTGAAGTAATAAATCGACGTTACGACACAGACACGAGATTTTCTAAGCACCACCAAGTTTGAGTTTAGCCTGTTTTAGGCGCTCAAGGCTGGGTTGTTCAATACAGGGTTACGATAACCCGGGGTTAATGTAAAATTTCAATTCAGATATGAAAGCTTAAAAGCAAATTCAGTTTTATTCTGTTTGTCCACAATTTGATCATTTGATGCTCTAAAACAAATCAAGAAAATTATCCTCAAAAATGCTTTTAAACAAAAGAAATAGAAACCTAGGTTAAAGTTTCACCCAGCGCTAATGGGATCCAAAAAATAATCAAGATTACTCCCATTACTCTCTTTAATACATCAGTAGGATGGCCCTTTAATAAAACCAACCTTTCTTTGAAAGCCTGAACTAACCCTACTTTTGACGAAATCGAGAGGTACTCTGATCAGAATTAAAGTGATGCTAGATTACTTTATTATCAAGATATGCCACTTTATAGTAACGGAAATAACAAGTACTACGTAATCTTCCCTTCCCACTGAATCCAGGCGGCTGTGCTGAAGCCAACGAATGTGACATAATCACGCTTGATTTTTTAATTTGCAAGTTGCGCGTCAGTAAATACTAAAAAAAGTCAAAGATTCAAAAAATTCAAAAATAAAATTCAATTATTAAAATTCGACTCGCGGTCGTGGACTGATAACTTAGTTATAATTCCACCTGTTATCATTTGTGCAAACCGTCTTATATGTTTAAATGATAACAAAGTAGCGAGTTTAAGACTAATGAAGTCTGGGAAACTATAGGCGGGGATTGGCGGACAGAGCACTTGAAACTAAAAGCATTTTTATTATAATGAGCATTTTTGGATTGTAAATGAATCAGACCAAATTAGGACAATTTTATCCCGTTTCACTTCCTTCACCGAATTACCTGTACAACTTCTGTAAGATATGCTAAAAATCTCAGCACTTAAGTTTCACTATGGTTTCGGTGATTGCTCATGTGAATTGAGTGATATACTTAGGAGAAAAATGAACATAACAAAAGACAGGTAAATCAAGAAATTTTACGAAGCTGAACTTGATATATCCGTGGTCCTCTGCTTTTTACGCTTCATTGAGTTGAGTCACCCTGCTACAAGCTTTGATCCTCGTTTGACAAAAGTAAACATTTTAAAAAGCCAGTTCGAAAATGAAGGCAGTAAATCCTTAATATGGAAAACGCCTTTTTCCAGTTGCGTTCTCCATATATAGAATATTCTAGTGATTCTAATGACGTTTTATTCGACTTCCGTTGTCGCCCTGCGAACGGCGCCGTACACAAATACCTACACTCCTCTATAAGACCGGAAGTAGCGAAGTCGTATTTCATACATGTACCTGAAAGATTTACATCCAATTTGAAGTATATTACTTCGTGGAAAATTGTAAGGAATTAGACGATGCACCTGAAGAAAGCTCCTGCACTGATTCTGTTGGTATGGAAGCTGATGTGCCTTGAGGCAGGCAAGTTCATCTTAATTTTATATTTTACTCCATATAATCGAACCATCTCGATGTCGAAGACGGTTATTGATGTCGGACGGTCTGTTCATTATTTAAGGGAACTTACACGCCAAGAAAAAACATGAACTCGACAAGCTTGTTGTACATATCATGCATGGTTAGTGATTCCTTTTAAGTAGGTGATGATGAATGAAAAACGAGTAAACTCAACAAAATTGAAAAAAATGAAGCCAGTAAATCTTATAACCTCTTAAGTCACCTGTAGCAATAATCAACCGACAAGGTGAAGCTTTATGTAGCTTCTTCATTCTCGTTTAATGAAATTTTGATTGTTATTACCATTACCTAAGAGTATTATTTTCACTTTCTAAATAAGTACTTTGATACGAATTGTACTTATACTCAAATGTAAAGTCACGCAAACGAGGTAAAAGAATCGCGTGACTATCCAGAGGCAATCATCTCGTTATTGGCTCTTCGCGTGATGCAGTGGTCTGCTTCTCATAGCTATGTTTACTTTGTCTTGGTGGAATCGACTAACTAGTGGTAGTTTTCTCTTCTGGTAAACAGGACAGTGAGTGTTACGTAGGTATATGTAGAATCTTTTCGTGGATGTTAATATGTAATTGTGAGAGACTGGTACAAACAGGCTTTTAATTGTCATTATAATTATAAAAACTTACAATGTGAAAAGAGATATCCTAAATAAAATACACGGTTTATAAAAGTCATTCAAAACTCATTTTAAAAATGTCCGCATTTCCTGCATTTACACTACTAAAATCGTCAAAAAAGTCTGCATTCTTGAAAAGGGATTCTAGATTCTAGGTCTTAGGATCATCTCAGGATATGAAATAAGCTATTCTTTTGAAAATTTTTTACATTTGATAGATCATACTTTTTATAAAGTATTCCACTTCTAATATTATTTTACACATAAATATGTCAATAGTCAATTTAAAAATAATCTTTGTGAAAAAGCAAAGCACACACGCGAACGCCTAACTCAAGGCCGGGGCGCGACATTCATTACAACAGAAATGGCCGTTTTCACACTAAAGACGGATTATTCGTGTGAGACGGGTTATCCGTTTGATGATTCGCGTCAGATAGGTAATACGTCTTAATTTGAAAATGGAATAGTTTTAAGTTTGCATGAACAATCCGCCTGACTTTATCCTTCAACTTCGACGGACAGTTTAAAGACGGGATTATCCGTTCCAGATAGCCTGTGTACAACCGCTCCTTCCCCTCAGAAAAAAAAATCGGAGAGGGGGTGTCTGTCGGGAAGGGGCGATTGTACACAGGCTAGTCTCAGACGGATAATCCGCGGCTAATGCGTTTCGGGTCACGTGGTCCGAGAGAGTTCGCCACCGAAATGCCTCGACCGAAATTGCGTGGGAAGACGCCGTACAGGGACTATGCATGGCAATGTCTACCGTAGCGTCTGAGAAAAACAGGGAAATGTTGTTTATCGGCAACTTGTTTTACAAACAGTAAGATATCTTCGTGTTGTTTCACTAGTGTTTCAAGGGCACGACCTCCTGAAAATCGCAAATATTAATCCCCAGCAAGAAGCCACCCTTTCGCTATGGAAAAAAAATTAGTTCCCCAATAGAGCGGCCGAAATGGAAATGGGTCTTGGTCAACACCTAAAAGGCGCTTTACCTAATGTGCGTACGGAGCCACACTAGCCGGGAAATAAAAAACGTAACCATAAGTGAGTTTAGTACCTTCCTTAAAAGTAGCAAATCTAGGGAACAATTTCTTTTACGGTTAACTTTCTTTTACCCTATTTACGGCTAACGGTTAAAATCTTTCAATTTTTACGGCTATCGACTAAATTTTTGGCCGTTTTACGCCTATCGGTTAACCCCATTGAGACCCTCCTTTATCTCTGTAATGTGTTTTCGGGATTTTTTCCCTTTCGAGCCAAAGAAGCAAAGAAGCAAAAAAAAAATAATAATAATGCCTGATTTCAGGTTAGTGTTTTAGCTGATCATTTTTTCTCCTTGGTTAATTGAAATTGAAACCTTCTAACCACTCAAACGTAAAAGTATAAGTAAATCAATCAATTAATTAATATTAACGTTAATTATTAGTATTAATTATGAATTTTAATTATTAATATTAATATTAATGAATGAAGTAAATAATATTGTTCGTATTGTCCGTTCCATCAGACCAACCCAATGGTTTTTATCTCTAGCCCGAAGTCTTTCCGTCATACTCACTCAGGCCATTAACAAATAAGCGACACTCGCAGCGACTCTACGCGCGTTCCTCAATTTCATTGCTTTTCACAAAGAAGCTTCGCTTGGGTGGTTGAGTTTAATTCAAATTATGTTAGAAAATTGTCCTCGCTGTTTTCTTCCATTGTCGGCAAATTTTTTAAACAGAAAGGGCAGGAAATAATAACCCATCTTATCACGTCATATCAAAGTAGAGATGTGACTATAAAGAAATGGAGGGATTCTGAACCTAATAGAAACAGTCACTACGCCCTTATTGCTAAAGAATGGCCCACAGGTTCTTATGGGAAATTTGACAGCATAAGAAACGACATAAAAAGAGCGTGGATATGCGAGGAAGAAACAGGTGTGATTATCAATTTTATTTTTAATTTTCAGATTCTTGTGGTCCAGCTAAGTTCTTTGCAGGTCTACACATAATTAATGTAATCATTTAATAAGGAAAGCGAGAAATGATGACGTTGTGCTTGCCTATATGTCTAACTGATCGACTGAAGGCCCTTTTGGCAGAAAGCTACACTGCAGCTGAGGAAAGTTTAAAAACAGTGCTTTCCAGTGCTTTAGGGATTCCATCACAGAATCTTTATCAAGTGATAGGATTCAACGTTTTTTCAGGTGATTCCTATTGTGAATCAGGTGATAAAGTGATTCGGTAGATTGCAGTTGCTCGTCACAGTCGTTGGCAACCGTACCATTCTGCAATACATACAAGTGCTATCACTTGTACACATGTACAGTGTACGAGAGTCACGCATCCCGAACGTTCACCAGTTATCGCGATCAGAATGTCTAACTTCTACACGAAAAGCTGTCCAGTATAGTGCGAACACGTAAATATCCGATATGTGACACTCCAATTTACAGATCGGCGCCGCGCGGCTTCATGCACAGAAATCACACTTACATTCGTTGTTATGTGTGAACAAAAGCCCTATATATCCGGTACGGTTTTCGTGCTGGCACAAAAGTTATGCAGTATAGTGTGAAAATAGCCAAAGTCTAACACAAAGAAAGACAATACGAGGTTGAAAAAAAACTAATCAGTTCAGCATCTCACAGAAATGGGCGTGAAGTACCGCAATAAATAGTAATATGAACAGGAAACATACATATCGAAAATTATATTAGGGTACGACTCCCAAATAAATGCCTTGTCTGTAACTTCTGGGCCTACTTTGTACTAAACTACTGAGTATCGAAATAATATGCCGGAGAATTTCCAACGACTTATTATGTATATTGGATCAGGTTAATTCAGCTGCTATCTTTGGCAAGAACATAACTAGAAACAGGGATCATGGTTTACCACTTGTATCCGTCTTCTAGACAAGTTATATTTCTTTTCGTTTAACTTTGTTTGTTTTTTAACGCAAGACATCTGTCAAGGGGTTTGTACGCATCACAATCCAGCTGCAACAACAATAGCAACGTCAGGAGTAACCGCAGCCACTACGAAAAAAAGGACAAGTTTCAACATAGCAGATCCTACTTATTTTTCTTCAGGTTTGCACAGTTATGTGTATCTTTAGTACCTTCACCGCATGCCAGCGTCCATGATTCACAGACACATACTTCAAACCACGTAGATGGATGAATGGATGGCTAGATAAACAACTAATCAAATAAAACAAAAAACTGATACAAATTAAATTAACTGATTTAATATCTGGAAAAAAAGAAGTATAACTTGCCGCCGGTGGTCCTTGACTCTGACGTAATCATTAGGTGATTTTCTATTACTGAAGTCTAGTCGTGCAATACGCCCTAGAAACCCAAGAAGTACGTAATCAGATATTAACTATTCTATTCTTCTCTTGACAGATATTACGACTTTAGCGAAAACGTCGAGTTTAAGTGAGCGAAAAACTGCAAAAAAAGATTCATCCACAGTTGTCATTGTAGCAGCGTCACTAGGAACAGTGCTATTTGTTGCACTAATTGCACTTGCTGCTTTGGTTTTGCTAAAGCGAAGAAGGCGGCATAGTTTGAAAGGTGTAAATGATTTTCTCATAAAATATCATCTGTTAAAAGGTTATGCCATCCGTATGATATCTCTATGCCATACAGTTTCCATCGAAAGATGTCTACCATGCTTGAATTAAATTTCAATGACTTTTTCCGCTCCAAAAAATTGGTATTACCTGGCTGCTTCCTTTGTAGTCGTCACTCAGTCCAGATTCATATTATAGTTAAACGCCTAGGCTATAAATCTTTTCTCAGCTCCATATTAAATCGCGTTACTTAGGCTTCAGTTACATTAGAGGTCTTTTAAAAAACTCCTTTCCCGACAAATAGAGATTTACATCGTTAATTTCACTATCGACGTCTCAAATAACTACGAATCGGAATGCAAATCTAGCGCTTATCGTGACTAGCCGGTGTAGCGAATCTCGCCGAGTCTAGCTTGGGCAAGGATTTTAAATCTTGCACCCTCCCGGTACATTTGAACAAAACATGACGTTACGGTGTAAGCGCTTGACGATTTTATGGGAAAATAGGGGACTGTGAGCAATCTATGCGCTGTAAATAATGGTCATTCTAGTCTGTTGTTTTTTTTTTCAGATTCTGAAGAAAAGCCCAAGAAAAAAGCCGTGTAAGCGTTATTTTTTAATCATGTATTTAAATCCTCGAGTTTTCAAACACGAGGAGTGTCTGTGTTAGCTATAATGTACTTTGGATTATCCTTTAACTCACGTCATGTTTTTTGACATTTTGTTCTAAATGTGCCATTTCACCGTAAGAATACCCACTTATGTGATTATTCAAGTGGCCCATAAGTGCGTTCATAATATAATGGTCTTTTTGTTTCTTCAAATCCTTTGACTCCCTTTGTTAATTCAAAGGAACCAACCAGAGAACTCGTACGAATCCATCGATCCTGTTGAGGATGCAAAGCTGCTAGGGGACCCAAATACCGGCAAACCTAGTCTTATAAAGACTGAAGAAGTAGAATACGACATGGTAAACAAAAAAGAGGACACGAAGGTATGCAACAATGCGAAACTCCTTAAAAAAACGGAAATGTACAAAATCATAAAAGAGGTTTTGTTTCACTGTCTTTCGCAATGTGGGTTAGCAATAATTGATCAAAAAAAAGATAAGACGAATTATTATGAAGTATTACGACTTAGTTTACATTTTTTCTGGAGAAAAAAATGTTAAAACAAGTGATGCTGTGGTTATTAACGAAATATATACTAATTACTGTGGTTCGTTTTAAGTAAATCGGTCCGTATCATAGTCTGTTTTTCCTCTGTACAGCTTAAACCCAAGAAAGCTTCAATCAAGAATTTGTTGCTCTTATATACAGCTATTTCGAGAAAGGTTGTCGAAAAAGGTGCACGCGACAATCCCGAAAGGTATTGTGGGTGGCTTTGAGTTCACTATTCTTCAAAGAAATTTGCAAGAATGGCACAAGAGGCCATGGACATATGTTTGCGATTGCTAAAGGAAAGCAACAAAAGTAGGTTCGACAGCTCAAGTGTCAGGAACAGAGTATTGATCATATCCCATATCACCTCTCGGGATTGTCGCGTGCACATTTTTTCCGACAACTTTTCTCGAAATAGCTGTATCTGGTCAAAAGTATTTTCAACAAATTTACCACGCATGATATAAGTCAACTTTTTTCTCTAACAAAAGAATCCTGTTTTACAGCAAAACAATAGAGATCACGTTGGTGTGACTAAACAAGCAACTCCCAAAATGGACCATAAGTACGCTGTGGTTAACAAGAAAAACCAAAAGGCAAGTTATGTTGTCAGTTGTCCGTCAAAAAGAATTCATCTTGAAATAATGAACCAGTTTCTTGTTGTACTAGTATTTGTATTGCCTGAATGTGGAGCAATTGATGCTTTACCTTGGAGCATTTAAGAAGTAAGAAAAACTTTCCCTTAAATTTGCGAGCAACGAAAATATTTATGCACATTTCAGCTACACCCCGTCGTCACTGATCGCCCGCTTCCAGAGGCAAAAGGCAAAAGCAGGTCACTAAGCCACCTAAAAAAGGACATAAAGGCTGTTAGGGTTGGACGCAAAAGACATACGTACCTTTAAGTCAACCTCTGTGACTTTAATAATGAGTCAAACATAGCTTTCCACTTAATGTATTTTCTTTCTTTCTTGTTTCTTCTTTTTAGTATAATTCCTTTTCTTATTTATTTTTATAGCAAAAGAAAGGAGATGTTGTATACGCCCAGCTTGATATGCCTCGGTTAGACGACGCCGGAAACAACACCAAAGTACGCAAACATGCTCTGTACGCGCCCACGGTATATGCTGACGTGAAACCGACAGGAGTGATAAATAAGGCGGAACCAAATTCAAAGCTACCAACATACGAGAACGTACAGAAAACAACCGTTGGAGTGTAAATATAGTTGAACACTATAAAATGTCCAGGTATCTTGCGAAATTAACCAAAAATAACGTTAAAGAAATAAATTTGATATTCTCAATTATGACAACCGTCAAGGACTGGCTCATCTCCAGTTCTTAAGGGAAAGCTTTAGGAACGAGCTCTAAAGTCGAACCGTCGAGTGGTCGAAGAGAAACGCCAAGGAAACGCACTTTGCTTAATTAACTCGTATTCTACCTCTTTAAAAAATGCCTCTGCTGTCCCCTCCCCCCCAAGGAATGTTGACCGTGTAGAAACAAAACTTGAATGTATAATGTCAACACTGCAGCGGGCGGGAAGGAAAGGGGGAAATGCGTCATTTTGAAGCAGCCTGGCATAAAAAATAATGATAATAAAATTTAGTAAAATAAAATTTGAAAGAAATAAATGGATACCTTATTATTTAGTTTCTCAGTCAACTGTGCAGCTGATTCCGTGGGGGAGAAATTCCTACAGGTACGAACCTGGCAAATGTAACAATCTCAGTCATTGGTCATGGTAACTTATGAAAATTCCATCGCGTATAAAAGAAAACTCCCTTGCCTTTCCGTGTCTGTATCAGGACTAGTTGTTCCAAAGGGGATTCAGTCCCAAAACCTTTAACCGAATGCATTAACCCTTATTGGCAGACCAGCGGGGGCTTTTGCCCCCCCCCCCCCCCCCAACCCCCTTCACTTTAAAGTTGCAAAAAAATTCAATGCGCGCCGTTCAAGCTATGACCGCCAAGCCTAAAATTTTTCTGGGAACATTGTAAAATCATCGTGACGTTGCCATGCTAAGCGAGTTTTGACAGCCTTGTTTTGGTTACATTTTTGTAGATCCAAGATGGTGGATGGTTCAAGTTCCTTCTAGACTACGAGTAGTCCCCATTTTTCTTCAGGGATAGTAGAGCGAGCAAAACGCGAGTGCGAGTGCAAATCACCCACGCGAGAAAAGGCGACACGCGGCGGGAAGAGAGAAAAATGCCGCCGCGTGTTGCCTTTTCTCGCGTGGGTGATTTTCACGCGCGCTCGCGTTTCGCTCGCTCTACTATCCCTGAGGAAAATTGGGGACTACTCGTAGTCTAAGTTCCTTCTTAGTTTTTAGTAATAAATGATGTTATCATGACATCGCTGACAACATTATTTGAGTTAAAAATTACCTTAAGGGCTTGAGCCAATAGGAAAACACATCCTTTGTGAATTTTTTTGTAAATGGGATATTGCGAATTGTTACAGTTACGATTTCGTGACCTGTGAAATCGAAGTAGCTTGTCGGATGAAACGGTGGGCATACTGAAAAAAAGAACGTGTTTCAACAGTTTACTTGCACACAGGTTATTTGCGAATATGTTCTCAGTAGAATTATCTGTGGTACTTGTGGTTGTTTGTGGGCTTCTACCTTTTGACACGGGTAAGTGCTGAAATCAGGCCATTCATATACAAGAAGGTGCATCATGTAACCTTAAAACTGTTTTTCGCTTTTATGATGTGCAATGATGATGACATTAATTTGTTTCAGTTTGGAATGCCCTGGTTTCTTCTTTCTGCTAAACCGCTATGCCCTCACTTCTAAATGTACGATGGATATTGCCTGAATCCGCAAATCAGTTTGAATTCGCCTATTATCTAAAAAAACAATGTTGACAAGCTAAGGAGAAAACTTTTTCACTTTTTCCCCTGGCGCGGGCTCCCATTACCGTCTCCAACGTATCATGATATTATATATAACTTTATTAAGGCAGATAATTTTTTCCTGTAAAAAGCTAATTTTTACACAGCGACCCTATATTAGTAATATTTTAGTAGAAAACACCCACCATGCTCATTATTACAAAATGCTGACAAGTTCAGTTATTCTAGACTGTTCACAGTTCCCTATTTTCTTGTTAAATCGTCAGGATCGATCGCTCGCCGATACGGGGGGGAGGAGGCGATCTTGATTTCATATGAAGGGGTGGGCGTCTTGGTTTAGTAGATTAAGACACTCATCCTGATCCAAGATGGTCGCCCGTAACGCAAAGTCTTTGATCTCGACGATCTTACGGAAAAATAGGGGACTGATCAGTCTACAGTCGTCATTCCTTTTCCTTTAAGATGACTAGCCCTTTATGCCTTGTTTTAAGGAGAATGGCTGATAAAATCGAGTGAATGAGGGCTATTTTTATTTAGACAGGATCGGCTCCTGGTTGAGACAGTCCAAACTGCTACAGAGTACATTAATTACATTAAACACGCCAAAAGCACTCCCCTCCCCTCCGGTCTCAAAAAGTTTAAACAAAAACACAACAAACCAAACAAACACTTTTTCGGTTTCAGCTGGGAATTTTCAGGTTCCGAAAAAATTACTGCACTCTTATGTTTTAATATTTTAGGTACACAAGCTTCTAGTAATTATTCAGGTACGTATCATTCAGTTATTGGTAAGGATTGTTTCATTATGTATTTAAGCTTGAAGTGGATGATGAAGAACTGCTGTCAGAGTGCCTGCTGCAGTCATCCTTCCTCTCTCAACTACTGGTAAGTATGTGCATGCTTTACAATCGAAAGCGTATCAGTGATTTGCCTGCGTGGCAGTTCCCCGCCCATTTTGACGCACCTTAGCCACGTGGGTTATCAATGGCAGATGTTACGTTATTTAGAAATTATTGTATGAGGTTGTTTATGATCTAAAGAATTATGCAGATCGAAGAGCGTGTCATCTGCCGAGTCGCGAAGGCCAATGGGGGCGCACGGATAACAAAGATCGAGAGAGATCTGCATAACTCTTCTAATCATGCGAAAGCCAAATCCAATTATGGTTTTATTATTCATTCATAATTTCTAGTTTAAAAACAAGCCGAAACATGCTAACCTCGATCGATGTAAAGTTATTGTCCTTTGCCTTCTGTTCCTCGGCAAATTAGATCATAATATGATGCCATATGCTTTGCGTATAGTACCCTGCTAGCAGAGTCGCTTCGATCTTTCCTACTTATCAGTACTGGAAGATCGAAGAAGGCTCTGTTCGCAGGGTATTTGCGTAGCAGATAATGTTCATATTGCTGATGCCATTCCTTGAGTTGTGTTTTTGCTGTTGTTGCCATAAGGCAGTAGTTCGG
This sequence comes from Porites lutea, assembly GCF_958299795.1. Lineage (NCBI taxonomy): Eukaryota > Metazoa > Cnidaria > Anthozoa > Scleractinia > Poritidae > Porites > Porites lutea. The sequence goes on from NC_133209.1 coordinate 32,722,955, forward strand.
CTATCCAGTTTGAGAAATTTTCTCCTAAGAACGTTAATTGCAGCTTCAAATGTTTTTATAAAGTGTTTTATAAGCACCAAAACAAAACTATGCAGTCATTTTCCAGGATTTTCAGATATTTTTAGCAGGAGCCGTATGAAAATGGACAACATAATTTATTTCAGCTGACTGGCCTGGGCATCATTTACGTAGAATATAGTTTTCTGATAACGGTCGCAGAGTATTTTTCTCCGTTCTCGAAAGCTTGGAGACAAAGGGAATTTTCTTTTTTTTCATTGGTGCAGTTACATAAAACGTTAAGAATTATCAACAAGAAAGTTACTTGTGGTTTCGATTTACACTTTTTAACTTCACTATCAATACTAGAAAGACTCGCTGGAACTTTCTTTCTAAGTTTTTCTAATAAAACTTTATGTTCCATCTTCAAGACACCGATGAAGTGCAACAGAGCTCGGCCTGTTTAAATTGCTGGAAAGCGGTAGTTTTGGTAGAAGGAGCCTTGCTTGCTTTTTTAGCTGTCACTGTTGGGATTTTAGTGGTAAAAGGACGCGCCAAACGTATTAGAAAAGGTACGTATAAATAATCGAGAAAATGCATCTTTATATTTATTGGAAACCTATGTTAGCATATCGTACGTAACTTTAAATTTGATCATCAACATTCAAACCCTATGATTCGATTTAGTAGGCAATGAATAAAGTGCACCGGTAAAGTGTAAGTGCAGGCATTGTATGTGTTAATGCGAGGTTTTACCCTTTTTGCACTGTGACCCTATAGCGGCAATGTCAGACCGTAAAACATTGAAGAAACTACGATGGAATTTTAATTGGTTATATAGGAAGAAGCTAAATTCAATTCTTTCTACTACATGATAAGATGTTAATGAACACTGATACCAAAATCACGTTTTCTCTTCACGCTACAGCTACCATGTTTATTTACAGCAAGTGAAGTCTATTTCATGGTGTTCTGCCATGATGCATAAAAGGAACTCATTACATGTATTCAATTGATTTAAACGCCGACGCCGTATCTCACTAAGAACGATTACTTCCCTTTTTTTTCCTTTTAAAAATATTCTGGGACCCGAGCATTTTTTTTAGCTAAAGAAAAATCTCCCGTCCTTCCTATGTTAAAACTATAAGCTTTTAGGTTGCACTGAAGAGATTCAACCGGGGCTCGTTAATACGCCTTCGTTCAAATTGTGCTTGCATGCTGAGAATAATTATCATAAAGAATGAAAGCGATTTTAGCACATTGACAAGAAAAGACTTTTTATTGGTTACAGCTATATTCACCTAAGTTAGCGTAGAACATAGCCTGAGAACTAATAATCTTAATCTTTTTTTTTTTTTTAATTTTTTCTCTTTCTGTTTGTCTTTCTTTTTGTAGCAGCTGCAAGGGATAAAACTACTGAAAGGTACCGCTCCTGCCAAAGTACAGTCTCAGTGGAAATTTAATAAAATTTCTAGAGGTGTAATTTACAATTGTGGCCGCTAGTACGATTGTAAATTACACTTGTAAAAGTTTTATTAAATTGACCCCCGCAAGAACTTCATAGTTGTCAGAACAAAAATTAAGCGCAAAATGTCTGTATGTCCATTTACACCGACAAACCATTTTAACCCTAACCCTTGAGATTTGTCTGTGTTATATGTGTCGAATACCGTGAGCTGCTGAGAATCTGCAACTACATTTAAACAGCATTCTGAATCTGAATAGCGGCCATCTTAAAAACAAAAACAAAAACACTCTCAAAAACTGTTCTCCACATTAGCCTCTCCTTTACGCGGTTTCATGTCTCTCCATTGAGACATATGAAACTAAACTAAGTAGCTTTTACAAGAAGCCTGAAAAAAGTTGACGTTACACATTATAGGTCTGTACATGGTTTTATTTTTAGTACTGTACATATTCTCATATTTTTATATTATATCTCAGCGTTTTGGGGTTTCTTCTATTTTTGTTTGTGGCAATATCTACTTGGATAATAGCAGCGAAGATGCTTTCAATACTGTAATGAGCTAAGTGTATTAGACCACTTCATATTTAGTTAATTTTACTGAATACGCAATAAATCGTTTGTAATGTATTACTAATTATAAGATAATTAACTTTCGCTCAATATATTGTATGTATTTGTAAATTACTTTACTATATGCTGTTCTTTATTTATATAAGTATATTGATTTAATTAATAACTATTATATAGTAAGAACTAAATCTAATGTAAAGAGAGAGTCTCACCTATAAGCCTTCATGGCTTCTTGAGACTTTTTTTTCTCGCCTTCATTTATATGTAAAAAAGGCAAAAAACAAAATCAATAAACATCACTCAATAAGGGTTACCACTACTACGACGACGGCACTGAATTGGACGTCCTCAGTATGGACCCAAAAAAATTAATAAAATATACATTTCATCAGATTGGTTCCTGATTTCAGTACTTTTATTTAATTGTTCTTCTCCAGGACTGAGCTTGGAGTTAAGAATACCTCATTATTGAATGCAGCGGAGGATGTACGTAGACGACAGGCTGGTGTGTCTGATGAAAACGAAGAAGGAGGGTGCGAATACGAAACAGTACAACCTGGTAGGATGGAATGTGGATACGACACGTTGCGTCGTCTTTCAACAGTAAGTTGAATCATCTCTCGTTTGATTTCAGACTTTTCAAGAACTTACGCATAGATCAAAGAGGAATCGAAGAGTTATGAAGTCTCTTTGTCGCCTTAGTGCTAGGAAATTTCTAGCTGTTGACCAATCCGGGACTGCCTGTGATACTGCTCTGACATATCAGAACATACACATCCGTACCGCCGGCAACAAGGAACATGGCAGGTCTTTTCTACTGGCACGCTTGTGAAGTTGAACTCTAGTCAACTTCGCAGGACACTGGAGAATGGATTGGCCTCTGTTACCGGCGACTTCTGTTATCAACCCAGGCAGTAACGGCCGTAAAGTAGCAGGTAGCTCGGCTATTGAAAACCATGCCCAACTACCCACTTCATATTAAACAAAGTTGATGTGCTGTGTGGGTTTCCAAGGGGGGGGGGGGTGGGGGGAGGATTGCTTTCTTTTCGGATAAGCTTAGCTGTCCTGTGCGGAAGGAAATCTGGGTTGCGTCAATCCTGATTATTAACATGATCATTATCATTTTAAGCATTAATAACGCTCCAGCATTCAATCTATAAACACTCGATTTCAATGTTACTTTCTCAGAAACCAGGAGAAGGCTCCAACACCTCTCTTACAGCATACGACAAGGGAGCCTGCAGTGACTCACCCATATATGTCAATCAAGTGCCTTCTCTTCATTACACGTCGAATGGGTGATAGTCTGGCACTGAAAATCCGGCCTGCATAGATGGATGGATTAGCGGACGAGTGCTGTTGTTGTTGCCTTGGGACTGGGAGCAAGTCAAAAATCTATTCAAATATCTATACTGGTTTAATCATATATTTTAAAAGTTCGTCCTCCAAGAAATTAGCCTCTTACAAGATAATTAATATTGGTCGATCATTTAGTTATTTTTTAGTTAATTCATATATTGGAACAAGTTGTAGATCGTTGAATGTCAAATATATAATTCAAAATAAATTGTAATTGATAATGATTTTTTATTGTCTATAAAGTAAATACCTCTTATTAGCCGAGTTTTCGGTCTGTACGGTAAATTACGGACCGAGTTTTTTTTCCATCGATTTATGGCCCAAGCGCGAAGAGTGCGGGCCATAAATCGATGGGCAAAAACGAGGACACAACTGGACATTGTGTCTGGCTCGGAGTCGCTTCTATCTTTCTTTCGTTGGTCTTTGGAAAAACTCTGCAAATGACAAAGAAGCTCGTCAAGATGATCGGGTGCAGGCATGTTTGTTATCATATTTGTCGAAGGAATTATTCATTTTTCTCTTAGGCAAAACATCTCGAATCTCTGCCAGTCCATTTTCGTCTTTTTAACTGTGTACTACGATAAAATTTTCAAACACTGACTAGAATCCTCTTCGATAAGATTACGAGTTAGTTTCTTCATCGCCTTCGTTCACAAATAAACACAGTTTAAAATGTTGAAGGACAAAGTGAAAATCTGAGTCCTCAAGGTTGGTAGACGTCTTGTAACTTAATTTCAACCTTTTTTTCCGAGGTAAAGAGATTTTAAGCTCCGAAATGAGTATTTTCTTTTAAATTTTGGTCCGTATAACAAGTTACAGACCAGAAATTGACCAATCGCATGGCGACAACAGACTCTGCCATATAATAAACTTATTTACTGAATTTTAATTCAGTAAATAACTCATTATTAAAACAATGATTTATTTCAGACCACACAATTAAGTGGATGCTGATTAGGAAGAATTGTAACATCAAAAATATCAGTCCTTGTCTCTCTACTAAGCAGCCTAACATTTAGCCCTTGAATTAATGGTTTTCAATGTCACGCTATCAAAAATTATAATAAAGTAATAATAATAATTGCAAAACTTTGGTTTTCCACCATGAACAGCTTCTTGTTTTGTTCAGTTCTTCTTGCTTTTTTTTTTCTTTCTTCCCGCTTCTTTAACGATAACAAAGATCTACAGTTATCAAGATAAAAAGCTATTTACATGATGGCGTTATTTTATGATCACTACGACCAAAATCCTTCAGGGTATTGCTTTCTTGTGCAAATTAGAGTTTTGCTTATTTGAACCTCGCTTAGCCTGCAAGCAAACCCTCCATTTGGGGGAGTTGCGAGAAGTCACACGAGAGCTGCACGCTATAGGAGACGCGAGTGCGAGGGGCTTCGTTCGCCATGATTGGAGAGCTTGCACGTAGGCTAAACCTTGCTGGGATTACCAAATTTGAAGATGAAAGGAAAAACGAAAAGAATTCTGGTAGTAGTAGTAGTGACGTCATCGTGCAAATGGCCTATTAAAGCAAAAAGAGAATACAGGTAACATAAAACTGTAACGAAATCGAACGAAAAATACAGTTGCTGAAAAATAGTACGTATTTAATTGTGCTGTTTCGTTTTGCAAGACACATGTACAAAGCCAGTCTGAAAACAGTATTCCTTATAGATTAACGCATTATGTAGCTGATGAACTTAGCTATCACGCCAGCTGATGTTTTTCATAGGAATTTGGGAAGGAGCCAGCACTGCAGGACTGAGATCGGGGCATCAGTCACCCAGGGAAACTCTACAAAAGCAATTTCAATCAGGAATTTAATACGCAGAATACACCTAAGAATTGTCTGATATCTATCAAAACATTTGCTCGTAAATTTTACGAACGATTTTCCCCTAGACCTCGACACTTTCCCCTTCAAATAATTAGCTCCCCAGGGAAGTGCGTTTATTTCCTTTGGTTTAATGTATTTCCAGGAACACCAAACAACCCGGAATGACTCTAAAAAATTCGCAATGATAGGTCAAATGTCTGAAAAAGACAAACAGAAACCTGAAATTTAATCTGTCATTTGTCGTATCCCCAAGTGTTCCGGAGTACGTGCTTTCCTCTACCGAGTTTTGGTACATGCAGATATTGCTATACCTCATTATTTATATCAAGAGAGGATTTACATTAGGGCAACGCCTATTTTTGGCGTCATCCCAGCTGCTCAAATACCATTTAATTCATCAGTTGTTAGTTTTGGCCAAGAAATTTTGTTTGAGCCTCTGTTGCAGTATGAGCAGCTTAATCTTAAAAATTATGTTGAAGCTGATAATGTTCGCTTCTCTTCAGCTTGATCTTATGTACGCCGAAGGTAAGTTTAAACAATTATGGGTCGTATAGTATTGCCCTTCTAGAAGGCCCAGGGTTCTTCACGAGTATAGCATCACTACAATGATTATTTGTATTGCAGTATAGAAACGCTAATTTGAGGAAGTGATTCATATCCTGAACAGTTAATATTAGTGATAAAAGCAATTCCGTAGTAGTCTTTGCCACTGCATCTCTGAATACTATACTGGAAAGCAATTTAGGTACGGAGGGAATGCGGATGATACGAACACAGAGTCTGACATACTTCTTTATTTGAAACATTCGGAGATGACTTTCACTGGCTATTTCCTATCAGTTACTACTTCAGTCCTGGCAATCATAACCTTCTACTCCGAACAATCAAACTATCGTCGCTGAAAATTCATGCCATTCGTATTCAACGCGTAAAAGCACTGAGAGGAACGAAATCGTGTTTCAGAGTACGTGTATTTGTCGGAGACTTTTAAGAAGTAACGCAATTTTCAATATCATGGTTACTTGTATTTCGAAGGGGCTAATCGGATAGAATGTTCGCCTATGACTTTCTCGAGCAACGTGGCTGAGAATCGCAGAGAGAAAAAGAGCGAACAAATTAAAATAAAAATATAAGGAAGAAAAACTATGACCAAATGTAGGCTTCAAAGGCGGAATAGGCGAACAATTAAAACTATTGTTGGCTATTTTCAATTTGGCAGATACGAGCAATATCTCGGGGTCTAAACATTACCTATAAGCTTCAATCAGTAGATTGTAGAAACTGAAAGAGATTATTTGACTGACAAATAGAATTTTTATTGTTTTCTCCCTGGCCTTTGGTGGCTTAATATTAGCATATAAATGGTAGTCTCTCATGAAATCTGCTATGTACCAATGATTGTTATGTAATACCAGAAGGCACGTGGCGGTCACGGGTCAGGGGTATGGGAGATTTCATTTTATTGAACCCCCACCAAATTGTGTCACGTTCATGACTTATTACATTACTTTTTAAGCTGCCATTCATTCCTGTTCTCTTTGTTGAACACGTTTGTTTCAGGACGTTTTTCGCAAAATCCTTTCTTCACGTGAGTTCGGTTGGATGTCTAAAGCTTTCAATTTTATCCGGCAAAATGAGCATCTTTCAAGAAAGGCGTGAAGTTTTGAAATATTTGTTTACATCAAACAGTCCAAAAAGTGAGACTTGAAATGACTACTCATGTACAATCAAATTAATAAAGAGCAACGGTGAACACAGGCGGCCCAAACTCACGTTACGAGGGAAGGGTGTAATGTAATTCAGTTAATTCACATACCATAGGTGACGCGCCGGTGTCGCGTTACATTGTGATAATTAGCACTTACACGACGGGTGCCAGGTCGGAAATGACACGTCAAGTAGGCTCTCGCAGTGTGAAAAAGCGAGTGCTTGCACCCGTCGTGTAAGTGCTAATTGTCATAATTCAAATTAGTTGGTAGGCGCAACGAAAAAATTTTTTATGGGATCACTTTCTTGGGAACCTGGCTGAAATCAGCAACCAAGCCTCCTGATGGGTTGAACGGCCTGCGCTAAGATCCCCTTAACGGTTAGAAGTGTGAAAGCAGAGGTACTGGGTACGGAATTTTTTTAAACTTTCGCGGGAAAGTTATCTATTAACTTTTTGGTTTTTTTACGCGGGAAAGAAATTATCTCATCGAATGTCGCTGTATGTGTACACGAACGTCCTGTCTTTGCGTTACTCTTTCTTCTTCGAATTAAAATTTTTAATTCTGACAGCAGTCGCTTCCGAAATGAATCCAAAGGGAATTTCCAACCTCGGGAATACTTGCTTTTTGAATAGCGTCCTTCAAGGTCTCCTGTCAGTGACATGTTTTGTAGAAGGACTCGGTGGCGTGAAGCACAATCGCAAGAAGTGCAACTCATCGAGAACAGGTATTGAAAACCTTCATTGTCGTAAATACATACATTGTCATAAATACATGCATGCATATATAATCTTTATTTAAACACGATAGTTTTTTTTTTTTGGGGGGGGGGGATAATAATATGATGTAATTATATCTGTCCAAATATCATAAAGTCAATGATGTTGTAGTTGTTATAGCTTTTAAAGCTCTTAAAGCTTGTGGGGTCGTGTATATCACCTCAAATTAAATTTGAACTCCAATCTATACAGATGCCTATAATTTTTCAACAGTGATTGAAAACAGCTAGTCTTAGTTTGTCAGGATCAAGGTTATACAATAGCGCAAAAAACTAGAACGTAGAACTTAGAAGTTTATTATTATATTTTAAGCTTATTTCATGCTTAAAAGGGGTGGAGCAACGCACATTGTAAATTTATCAAGCAAAAAGAGAAGAGTTACAACTTCAAATATTAAAACACTGCCTGCGACTTACCATTCGGTATTACATGTAAAAGTTTCCAGCTTTACTGCAATAAAACCTCCAGTCGGCTGCCAGCTAAACTTGACCGAACATTGCATAGAAATGGCTCAGAAAGGATTGGAAACTAAATGGGAAGGCTTGGTTACTATTCTAAGCTTAGTTTCCAAGCTCCCAAGGAAGCGATCCCCCAAAAAAATTTTTGCCCGGCGCGTCACCTATGGTAAGTAATTCCCTCGTGACGTGCGTTTGGCCCGCCTGTGCAGTGAACGTGACAAGCAAGCAAGCACAAAAGACGATAACAACAACAACAAAAGCAATGATGGCGTTCCTTTTATATTACAGTAACGGTTGAAAGTTAAAATATTTTATTTACTCCTAAAATTAAAACTAACACATGTGGATAAATAAAAGATAATTTGTGTCGTACACTGGGCAGTTTCTGTTCCACATCACGACCGCCCAATCAGTTGGTAGGGCAACAATGCGCCTGCGCTCGTTCCTCCGAGGATGCAGAACTTCATAAAAGAGCGAGAAATTAAAGCTCAGGGCTAAACCTCCAACAAATTCTTTCTACGCCACCCCATCCCCGCTCCCTCGAGATGAAGCAACCTTTTCTTTTACATTACAGAAACGTGCCCATTGAAAAACGTCGCCCGTGAAAAGTGGGGTACCCATTAGGCTTTGCGAGCAAAAACGAGGTTTCAAAGACTACCGTCGTTTTCGGTCTCTTATGAACTTCATAGCGGTTAACTATTCTCACACTTTCAAGAGACAATGCAGAAACAATAGAAGTAGGTTCATTGCTACAAAGAAGAAAATGTTTAATATGCAAAGAGAAGCAAGTTTTCTTCCTCGTGCACTAACATAAAACCCTCGCGAATTCGGTGGTCTCGTGCGAATTGTTTCGATGGCAAAACAGTTAAAACTAATCAGAAACCAAAGTATTCTTCACTTAAAAACTCATCTTCACGAAAATCATTCGATAAGATTGAATCAAAATGTTTGCAGCGTTTATAAATTTTATTATCAGAAGCCGTATTGTAGTTGTTTTCAAAAGACGGATTAGATCGCTGTTTAGGCTTGGCCATTAAATATGTAGTTATAGCGTTCCTAAAGAAAGTATCGCTCTTAATTTTGCCTTATACTGTGCTAAAATCAATATCTTAAATGAAAAATGTAAGTGAGAGTGCTTTTTCGTCGAATTTGCCCGTAAATTTTAAGGTTTATAATATTATCCAAAACCCGCGACAAAATGTAAACAAACTATTAACGCATCGGTTGCGCTCATATTTCATCGATCGATTCGAACCATGAAGTTTGTAAAACGTAAAAATTCGTTTTAAGTCAGTGCATTGAATTATTTACGGCAAAATCAACAACAATCATCGAGGATTTTTCAATTTTGAAGCGTTTAACAGCAAAAAGACACATGCTAATTCGGAGTAAATTTAGACAGTTTTTAAACAGACTGAGCTATTGTTAGACGCGTGAAGTTCTATTCTTCATCGAAGACATACGGACATACGGCTTATTTGCCTCCTTCAGAAAAAATGTCAAGCTGGCTGAGTCGTGTACTGACGCACTTCCTTATCTTTTTTCAGAAAGGAAACAAAAAATAAAAAGACATTTAGTATCATTAGGGTGCGTTAAAAATAGTTTCCTCCCTCCTCAACGCCCAGATGGAAAGAAAGCGCAACGGGAAGTGGATAAAAACTTCCGTCAGAACACGCGCGTGTAATCTGATTGGTCGATGAAATAATGCTCGCTTCAAGTCACGTGTCCAAATAGTCACCTCCCGTTCATCTGATGGAATGACTTTTTTCCGTCAGCCCAAAAACTTGAAAGCAAAAAATGGCCTTGTTTGTTCGTCAAGGAGCTTAATCATGGACTTTATTTCTTCTTTTAATTTACACACTTACTCAAGTAACAGGTAAAATTTTCATTTTTGTATTAATGTTAGAATGACTTTAGATTTTCGCTGTGCTTTAGCTGGTAAGACTAATCTGCAGAACTGCAGACCGCGGAGCCGCGGAACAGGCGGAACCGGCGGAACCGGCGGAACCTAAAGAAATGACTGTTTTATTACAACTGCCTTTGGCTAACGTGATAAAATAATTAGTTACAATTATTTTTTTACAATGACTGAACAATTTCCCACCCGCTGATTGGCCGAGAGCTTATAGGATGATTTAGCATCAGGACGGAAACGTCAGTTGATGACGAGAAAGCGCACGGAAAGGATTAAACACGACTTCCGGTGCCCAATTTGCCGCTCTGGCATTGGTCAAGCCGGTTGTTTCATTTGCGCGCGCCGTCGTCCCGACTGACGTTTCTGTTCTGTTGCTAAATCAGCCTGTTGTCAATAACAGTACAGACCATAGAAAACTTTTGTCCATTACGGTTTAGTATCAGTTTAGTATCAGTTTAGTATTACTCTGGTTCCAAAACAGGAAGTCCTCGAGTCGCAGACTTCCGGCTTGTTAGTAGTCGTCGGAAGGAAACGAGCGGTATAGATTTAAACACAGAACGATGAGAACGATGAGGATATTATTGGCGCCTGCCGTCACTTCAATTGACCGCTGTACATCCACCATACACAAAGAATCTTTGAGACCTCCTCAATTTCATTCTCACTATAAACGTATTATTCCATTTACCTAAATACCCTTCATCCCACTATTAAATTTATACTGGTCAAACTGCTCATTCAAATCTTTCTCCTTTCTCTACGGAGGTGTCCCTCCATGATGGTATCGATCATTGAAATTGTTCTTTATACTAAACCTACAGCCGAACATCAGTACCTTTTACGTTCATCATGTCACCCCTTACAGACTAAACGAGCTTTTCCATTCAGCCTTGCCCTGAGAATACGACGCATATGTTCCTCCAACGAGACATCCAGTCTCGGTCTCCTCAACCAGGAGATACAACGTGTTCATATATACTATCACACACTCTCACTCAAGCGACTTACCCACGCGTATTCTTCTAGTTGTCGGATACCACCCAGCCATTCGCTCAATATCATCTGTATTTCACAAGCGCGTTTACATTCTCTCATCCTCCCAACTTTGTGCTACCTTGTTTAAATATATGCCTCTCGTTTCCTTCCTACGTACTTAGAAGCTGGACATTCGCTAAGTGGACTTCCCGTTTGGAACCAGAGCTCTCGATTAATGTTATGGTGTTATACTCTGTTCAAAGTCCTCTATTTTTCGGCAAGATCGTCTAGAAAGAACGCTACAGGCGGCCATTTTTACCGGGTCTAGCTTGAACTATACTTAAAGGACGGGCGGACGATTTGGGAACCCCGAAGCCCGAGGGTTTCCCAGGGGTTTGGGGGAACAAGGGAAAAAGGAAACATGAGCCTTTTTTTAGGGAACAGGGGAACAAAACTGTACAAACTAGAGGACGAAAACATTTTGATATAAGAAATAAAGAGCGTTATTTCTGAGAGAATATTTATGGTCATTTATGCTCCACTGTCATTGGTTTTGTCTACTTTATTCAAGAGATCACAAGAACTCAAACAAAGTCAAGGCTCTCAGTTGGGAGTCTGGGTACAAGGTTACGAGGATCACAAGTTGACGGGAATCTGTTGTCACAGTTGCCAAGATGGCGGACAGATCGTTTGCCAATCGTGTTGTGCTGCCTGTCACTGATGCGACTTATAGAGATGGCGAAGAAAAACAAGCAATGCGTTGGTCCTTTGAAATGGGAATAGGGGCAAAAGTGACAAGATGTTGTTTGATTTTATTTTTCGAGTTAGAGAAGGATTTGGTATTGCAGATCAGTGTAGCCAGCTAAACATAGCGAGATTCAGAGTGACGATCAGTGTAAAAGACTTTCAAGTCACAGCGAACTGTCCAAAGGGCAGAGTATTTGCGATTGATTCCCAAGAGCAGTGGAATGCAGCGATTTCCAAAGTGATAACGAAGGAGCAGAAGTTAATTGAGAGGTTTCCCAGATCTGGCTTAAGATTTTTATTTATGATCATTCATTACCCGTGTCCAAATTATTGTCGAGCGATTCCAACTTAATTTTTTTCTGTGTCAAAATATGTGCTAACTGGTCATTTCCCAAAAATGCTATGGTATCTGTCTTTGTAATATAGTGGAGGTGTATGAGATTGAGTTGAAAGCTGCTTATACCCACATCAGCAATTCAGCACAGGCGAAGCGGGCTGGCACATCTGTAGATGGAAATCCTATGCCGACAGTGCCTTCGAAAGTAGCAAAGTCAGCAAAGCCTGGCTGCCCAAAAGCAGCTCATAGGATTGAAGATGAAAGGCTGTACAAATATTTATTTAAATCTCTTTTTAACAGAGCAGCCTACAAGTCAGTCATTTGCTTTCGGTAAGATTGGAGAGGTCCAAGGAGAAACGACAGAAACAGTAGTTACCGCAAGCGGAAGGGAGAGGGGACGAAAGGAGGGGTCAAGTGATCTTGTCCAGTCGTGTGGTAACATCTTTATCTTGCCTCAGATGCTTCATCTTGCAAACTGAAATTGTATGTAAGATGTAACCACTGCTACCAAAAAAACAAGGGCAATTTTGATTTTGTGCTTTGATGCCGATGTGTTCAATCGGTTAACTTTCACAGGAGAGGCGGAAAGGGAAATAAGTGTTAAGGACATATGGGGTTCTTTGAAAGAAAGCTTCGTTAATGAAAAAATCATTGAAAAGACTGAGAACGAATTTATACATCATCAATCTCACATAATCGGTCATTTGGAATCAGTCACCATCGAAGAAGCCAGTGAATGTGTAGGGGAAGACGAACAACAAACAAATACCCCATTGAAAAGATCAAGACGAGCAAGGAAGAAGGCAAATTTTGACGAGTTTATGTACAAATGTATTATGATGATTGACTTGGAAAGTTAAGGTTAGTTCTAATGCTCATCCCACTCTGATGGATTGTGAATTTCGCTCGAATGCTTGAGATGATCACACAAATTGAACGTCTCTCTTCTTTTATAAGTTTTTGGCGTCTTTTTTTTTTTTTTTTGCGGGAGGGAATTGAGGGTGTTCATAAGTGGTAAGCAAATTTATTACATTTAAAAGGGGAGCAAATAAGGAAAACGTGTGGGAACATGGGAACATCGGGCAATTTTGGAAGGGAACAAGGACCCCACTGGGAGACCCTCATTTGAATCCAATTACAAAATGGCTGCCAGTGAAGGTGAGCGATCTCGACGACCTTACGGGAAAAACGGGACTGTGAACAGTCTGTCAATGTTATATTTGATTGTAACTAATTATTTCATCACGTTAGCTAAAGGCAGTTGTAAATAAAACAGTCATTTCTTTAGGTTCCGTAGGTTCCGCCGGTTCCGCGGTCTGCAGTTCTGCAGATTAGTCTTACCCTGCTTTAGCGTCTTGTTGATTTCATTTGTGTCGCTTTGTCTGTTGTGTCCGTCCGGTTCTGCGAGCAAAAATTTTTTGTTATTTTGAATTAATGTAGGACTTGCATGTCTAAAGTCTGTGAGGAAGCTAGACATTCGTAACTACACTTGCACTGTAATTGGCTGGAATTGACATGTTCATTATCATAGCCTCGGGCCTTTCAAACAGTAATAAATATATGACATTTATTGCCAGAGATTATTCATTTCGAGGTAAAAGTAAGCTGTAATTAAGTCAAACGTTGTTGTCGTTTGCATGTCATGATAATTCATCAATTTAGAATAATTATAGTATTTTCCTACTGACCATTATTGACAAATCCGAAGTGGTTTTCACTTTGAGGAAGTAGTTTTATTAAATTATTCTCAGTGTATATTTATTGTATGTGCGACAATCAAGCTATAAATTGAAGTAGGAAACCCTGAAATACCTTTTGGAACAATACCGTACATATTTTTAGTACATTAGCTATGAGGAAAATAATGTGTGATATAAAGTTTAATCAACCATTGAAATTCTCTTGGATCTTTGATTTCCAAGTGATGCTTATTTATAATTATTGACTGCCTCAATTTCTAAATGCTTAGTAGCCTGTCCAAAGACTTTTTTTTTTCTTTGACAAGTTTTCCCGGAAACTGCGGAAACTAGTGTAGCGTCAGTGCAACTAAAAAACAAAGTAAAAACAAACAAAAAACGAAGCAAAAAACAGTTTAGTCAACTTCAAAATATATTCTAATGTATTTACAAGTTATGAATGAGTTCAGTAATAGTCATGCATAGAAATTGCAGGGAGACGTATTAATAAATGAAAATTGTATGGGAGGATGAGACTGCTGTTTTCCTTTTATTGCCTGCTCTCACCTTCACAGCGTATAATTATACAGTTGAACCTCCTCAAAGCTACCACCTCAAATGCCAAGATCCAGTGGTTTCTCACGTGAGGTACAGTCACTAGCTACAATAATTGAGATGAGCTAGCCCTGAAACCCTCTTTTCTGAAGATAATTTACATTGTTTTGCATGCAATTTCTTAGTTTTTACTGTATGATATGCAGTTCTATGACATCAACAAAAGTTCTTTGTATGATGTGAGTAGTATCGCTGTGCTCTGTACAGAAAACATACACTGTACTTGATCGTAAACTAAACACCGTGCGTAAAGTGGAAATGGTTGCTTACATGTATAAGAGTTTAGAAACAATGGAAAACTGAGACAGGTGAGGTGTACAAAAGGTTCCAAATGAAGGCTTTAAGTGGGAAAAAAATTGTGCTTTGAATAGGTACTTAGTTGCTTAAGGTAAGTGGCCTGCATGTGGAGGTAGTTATAAATAATTAATTAATTATTGTGTTCAATATTCTTTGATGCAATCATTTTTTAAGTATTCTGACATCTTACTCTTTTCAATTTTGCTAAAGTAGCAGGGTCCGGCAAAAAATCGCTTTACAATGTTCTCTAACACTATTTTTTGCATGTTTTCATAGGTACACAGTCTTCTAACACCCCTTCAGGTATGATTTACTTACTGTTAATGATATGGTATCCTCTTAAAACATTAATTGATAATAATATTATTTCAATAACTATTGTAAAAGAGCTGGATCCACTAAGTCTAGGGTTTGAGGGTGCGTTCTCTGGGCAAACCTCAATAGGAATCAGTGATCCTACAATAGATTACTCGGATCATATCACGCCAAAGGAACAGACCAATCCACTCTGGGAATTAAGGATTCATTAGTTCATCGGATACCATGACTACTCTGACTGATCCTGATCTGGATCATTCCAAAGGTACACACACTAAGTAAACATTCATCGTGATTTTAAGTAAATTTGTTCATTATTGTACATTATATGATTAACAATGAATATGTAAAATACCTTTAAAATGTCACATGGTTTGCAATGGAACAATATAGTTTTAAACAGTTGTAGGTCTTTTGATTTTGTTATTGTTATGAAATTCTTTTAACTGTACATTAACAGTTGTTTGTGTGTCAATTTTTACTTGCAGGTTGTACCACTGCCTCCAGTTTCCTTGGCATGACAAACAGGAAAATTCGTGACACTGATATCACAGCATCCTCAGAATTAGATTCAAATTCATCAGCATCAAATGCAAGACTAAATAACACAAAATCTTGGGTTGCTGATACAATTGATACACAACCTTGGATACAAGTGAATTTGGGAAAAATTATGAACATTACTGCAATCAGTACTCAAGGCTTTCCAGGTTCTGGCTTTGTTGCATCATTTTACTTCAGTTATGATACCAGTGAAATGGAGTGGATGAACTATACCATTCATGGAGGATTAGTTAAGGTAATTATTTGTAAACTACATGTAATTGTTTAAACTTTCCTTGTGCACTACATAATATAACAAATTCTGCCGAGAGCAACTCAGTAGCTTCTTCAGTGCTCTCCAACCTTCACAAGTGCATCCACAACTCGATATACGTACAGCTAAAAGCATGAGCAAATTCTTTCACAAAATAGCTGGCAAAAATGCTTACTTTTTGATTAACTGCAAAATTCTCGTAACACGCGACACAAAAAAACAAACGCTTCTATTGGTTACTTACAAACACGCCACAATCGTCTAGTTTGAAAGAAAATTCTTTCTGTGAAACTGAGTCACTGAGAAAGAAAATTTACTTCTTTATTCGTTAACGATCAATAGAAACTAAGCCGAAACAAAGGAAAAAGAGTCTTAAAGTCCACCTAAAGTTGACATAGTCATATGTTCGTAAGAAGTCGTGGAGTATGGTTTGGATTCCCTAAAAAGATGATTTATGTTTTGCTCGGAAAAATCTGGAAAACTTGTTTTTTCGTGCCGACGACTCTCGTCCTATTTTATTTTTATTCCTTTACGAAAAATGGCTGGTCATTACGGCTTCTTGAGAATACCTGTCAGCAGTGGTTTTTGTGAGTAATAAATTTATGTCTTCTTAAATGTGTAATTTGTCTTGTTATTGCAAGAGAAATTTCCCTGCTTCAGTCGGATTGTTCGGCAATAACAAAAGTGCAAAATTTTTCGCTATTAAGCTTACTTTATAAGCTTATAATTAAATGTAATTAAGTTGTCTTGTAAAGGATAAAGAAACGTTAAAAACAGGGGACACTTTATACAAATTGGATATTTCTTTTCCACCTGATTGTCAGTCCTTATGGCAGACTTTTCAACGAACAGGCTCTTTTATTAATTTGCAAAACATCTTCACCACTTTTGCTGTTGTTTTGAGTACCTAGAAGCTCAATTCCAAATATGCTAGAAATTTTTTTATCACTGCCGTCAATTTTTGGGTACTAAGTACTAAGGAAAAGATACGAAAAACACAGCTGAACACGTCATCATGAAAAAAATCTTTATACGCAGGGGTATGCGTAAATAAAAATTTAGGGCAAGCACGCGCGCTATGTTATAATTAAAGTTTTAGTATAAAGACAGAAGTCAAATGTTACTTTAGTTTCAGTACTGGTACATTGAATTTAGTGATCCTCAGTGTCTGAAGCTGGAGAGTTTATACTACGCTATACATCTTAATACTTTCTATGCTTTCTATTTTTTAAGCTGTACATGTAGATTATTTTGTCTTGGTCTCTGTCTGTAGTCTTAGGTGTTCTGGGTTCAGAAGACCAAAATATTACTTACTCACTCACTCACTCACTTAGTCACCCGAAGGCGGGAACCACTAGATCTTTCCACAGCCTCTTATCAGCCAACAGTACAGCAATCTCACTTGCTTCGAATGCCCCAGTATCCCTCTTAAGAGTGTCAATATAGGTAGTATTCGGTCTTCCTCTCCCACGATGACCATGTGTGGGCTACCATGGGACTAATTTCTGGGTACTTAGCTCTGGATGGCGATAACAGTGTCCCGCAAGTTGTAGTCTACGAGAGGCGATTTTGTTGCTGACTGCTGGTAGATCTCCGTACAGTTGTTGGTTTGGTATGTGGCTACTCCAGTGGATGTTTAAAGCTTTTCGCAGCATCCTAGTGTATGTTCCATCCAACGACTTTTCTTGTGCTTTTGACAGAGCCCAGCTCTCGCACCCAAAAAGTAAGATTGATTCGATGGTGGCTATGAAGAATCTGATTTTCAAATCTTTACTCATATTGGACTTCCATATTTTCGTCATACCATTCAAAGCTCTCCAAGCCTGTGCTTTCCTTTTGCTGATGTCTTTTTCTGAGTTATCAACCCATGACCCTAAATATTTGAAGTCATCCTTCCATTCCAGATAAGTGTCATCAAATGTATGTAATGGTGTTGGATCATCAATGTTATAAGCAACTGATTTTGTTTTCTTAGCATTCAGTACAAGGCCAACCTTCTTGCACTCTTTTTCTACTGTTAGCAGTAATTCCTGAGCTTGAGCTATTTCATCCGACAGTAGTGCTATGTCGTCTGCGAAGTCTAAGTCAGCAAGAACTACTTTGGGGTGTCTTCTTGATCTTCGAGGGGTGATGGTAAATCCCAACTCTTCTTCTTTCCCAGCCATAGCTTTTCTCATAGCATAGTCAAGCACGATTATAAACAGGAAAGGAGCTAATGTGTCGCCCTGCAGTACACCGGTTGTGATGTCGAACATCTCTGTTTCTCCATCTGGAGAAAGCACTTTGGCCTTTGTATTCGTATACATCATCTCAATAGCTTGCAATAGGTTAGGTGGAATCCCATAGGCTTTAAGAATATGCATCATTTTACCCCGATGAATTGAGTCGAATGCGTTCTTGAAGTCAATAAAAGTCATGACAGCTTCAATGTTATTTGCTTTAACTCCCTCGATTATTCTTCTGAGTGTTAATATTTGGGCCACTGTAGATCTTTTGGGCCGGATGTCAATTACACTCCTGATTCGGTTTAAAATCAGGCGATTATACATCTTATAATGCAAATCAGGCTGATTCCCCTGTAATTATCGGTCTTTGACAAGTCCCCAGATTTAGGTACAGGGATGATATTCATATAGGACCACAGATCAGGTTTGTCATTTTTTATCAGAGCTTGATTGCAGAAGTCTAGACATATGTTGTCAAAGTCACATAACTTGAATACTTCAGGTGGTATTACATCCGGGCCAGCTGCTTTACCGATTTTTAATGAAGATTTCACTTTCTTGACCTCTCCTATAGTGAACAGGCCGTCATTGATATCAAGGTCCTCAAAGATGTTTGGTATTTCTTCGTCCAGATCTTCTACCTCAGGGGGATTACCCAGGAGTTTCTTAAAGTGGGTGAGCCATGTGGTCACTCGTTCCTCAGGGCTTGATCCCTCTACTTGACCTTCTTTAGCTCTTTTCCTTCCAGTAATCTCATTAACTACCTTCCATGCCTCACCATATTTCTGGGCTTCATGAGAGGCTTCGATGGTTCGTATTTGTGCCTCTAATTCCACTTCCCTCACTTGGTCATATACTTTATACAGATTACTTGGGGCTTGAGACCAGGCTTCTTTATCTTCCTCGGTGTTGGTGCATTCATACAGACTCTGCGCCACCTGTGCTTCCTGGCGGGCTAATACGACTTGTGCGTTTGATGATCGGAGGGATTTCCTTGCTTTTGTTTTCTTAGGCAGGCATTCTTCCATAGCTTGTCTGTTGGCTTTAACAAACTTTTCATACTTAACCCCATTACCTTCATCACTCAATACGTGGTATCTATTCTTGACAGCGACTGTGTATTTCCACTGTAGGTCAGGGTCAGTGGAAAACTGCTTCCAGTCATATTTCATCTTCTTGGCTGCTTTAGATATTCTAAGACTAAGCTTGATTTTAGCACAAACTACCCGATGGTCAGATCCCACTGTGCTGAAGTTGTTGTAAGCTTCAGCATTCTGGACGCTGTTCCTCCACTTTCGGCGCACTAATATGTAATCGAGTTGCCGCAACGATCCTGTGCTACCCATGAAGGTCCACAATTTTCCTGGTCGTTAAAATATTAAAATATTATATCCTGTAGCTTATAGTGGAATATACATTTTTAATGTTTTTTTTAGGTTTTTCAGGGTAATACAAATGATAATGGTACTAAGAGAGTGTTGGTCAATCCTTTGGTGACAGCCCAGTACATAAGATTACATCCAACAAACTGCTCTGGACACTGTGCACTTAGAATGGAGTTCTATGGCTGTAAATCAGGTATTATTTAATATAATTATTGGTCAGTGTAAAACGCAGACTGCGGACTATTGTTTTCACCATGCAAATGAGTATGTGACAACAATAGTCCCATTGTTTTCTAACCCTAAAAACAATAGTCTGCAGTCAGTGCGCAGCCTGCATTTTACACTGTCCCATTATTTAAAGCCATAATTGGTTAAGCCTAATAATGATCTGAAGATTATGGAGATACAATGTAGAGGTACAGTGTACTAGAAATAGTACATGTATGTGTATCGCAGAATCTCGCGAATTTCGGGGGAAGAGGCCCGTAAAGTGTAACTGGGGAGGGTGGGTTCAACAGCGGCTGTAATATTGGAAGCAATCTCCTTTTGGTTGGAGCAAACTTGAACCAATTGCCCTGGCTTTAAATAGGATGTGGGATTTAAATGGGGTTGCTGTTGTATTAAGGCAGCGTAGGCAAAGTTATGAAGGTGTCGTGTTCACCCTATTTGATCATCCTTCATATGTAGTCGTTGTCAAAAGGAAATGCAGGTGTGACAGTGGATGACTGCAGGCTAATATGTGGTGGGATTTGCTAAAATAACAGCTAACGTGTGCCATCTCCTACAATGTACAATAATATTGTAATAATTACAGCTGTACCTCGTGACATCACACTGGAGGCAGATGCCAACTGGAAATGACCAATATAATTATTGTATATTTAAACAAACAAATATACCTTGATGGCCTAACAGAGTTTGCAAGCCGCTAAGACCACGTGCGCCCCACGCGATACTCGCGCACTTTGCACATGACGAGATTCTAAACTCACTCGCTTCACGAGAAATAACATCTTCCAAGATGTGCATGATTCTTTAGATATCACACGATAGCTGAATGGAAACTAAGAAATGGAATTTTGATATTTGAAATCACGATTTAAGCAATCATGAGGCTGCAGTACATGTACATGGATGATCTGAAAATTGTTTCATGTAGATCATACAATGAGGTGAACAGAAATCCAAAAATATATGTTTTTTTAATTCTTTGAAATTATACTTTAAATTATGCTAAATAATGTGCCTAATACATTTAGAATAATGCTTATTATTATCCCAATCAGTATTATGTTGCAGTTACATCTGCACAACATTCATTATCTGGTTCCTATAAGCAAACAAGTAATCTAACTGTGTTTTACCCTGATACACTGCAGATCCAACTATAGGACTTCCTGGTCAACCACTTTCCCTGAAACAGATTTCTATTTCATCATCCATGATCAACATTACATGGGATCCACCTATTGACATTGGTGATGGCATAAAAGGTTACATTGTGAAATGGCAGGAAGTAAATGGGACATCTGGCTCAATGCAAAAAGTTGTTCCACCTTTAAGTTTCGATTCAGCATCACTTACTGTTACACCATACACATGGTATGACATTCATGTGCAAGCCTACAATGACGAGGGGATTGGCCCTTGGTCTAAACCTTTAAGAGTACAATCAAGTGAATCAGGTGAGTTTAATACTAAATTCTGTACACATGGTTATACTTTAATTGTTATTTTCTTTTGATCAAGATGCATGATTCTTGAGGTAGTTTAGGTTCTATAAATTTCCACTTAAAAGTCAGTCACATCACATCTCAGAATAGACCATTAATTTACTTGTTTCAATGAAAACCTCCTTTGTTTTATGACAATGATGCTTAAAAAAAATTACGTTTTGTAGTTTAAGAATAGCACTATTTACACAAAAAAGGAAGGGTTGTATCAACACAAGGTTAACACCAGCCTTGTTTCCATTTATTACTGTAAAGTGACCTGTAGCCTTACAAAGCTGGGACATTCAATAATTACATTCAATGTGTTAATTCTTCTGCAGTGTTCTTACCAGACCATGGCATTGCGGCATTGCTGCACTTTTTTGGGACATGCCCCACTATAATAAGCCCAAGGGGTCCCAAGGGTGCAAAGAAGGAAAAATAACCTATTACGAAACGTAAGAATACGTACTCCTACGTACATTTCATTGTAATAATTATAATCCAAACTTAAATTGGTTATGTTGTCTTAAGAAAACACCATCATTATCTAAAAATCAGATCTGTGAAAACTTTGAGTTAACTGTATCTAAAAATTGTGAATTGCGTTTCTCCTTCATGACCCCCCCTTAGCTTGTCTTTGGGTCCTGTGGTTCCCAATGTACGAAATCCTGGTAAGAAGAATGCTTCTGACAGTATAAATTTTGTCTGATGTCTACATGTACATGTGATAATCATGCAAACCTTTCATGATATGATGTAATGGCTGTAAGTTTGTTTAATTTCAGTACCCTCTGCTGCACCAGCAAACTTCACTTTAAGCTCCAGTTCTTCTCTTTCACTAACTGCATCATGGGATGCCATACCTGTCAAGCAACAACAAGGAAAGCTGCTGGGTTACCAAGTCTTCTACAAGAAGGAGGGATCTGGGAATGAACGGAATGGGAGTGTTGGACCAGATCAGTTCAAATACACAGTTAAAGACCTTGAGTTTGCAAGTTACTCTGTAAGAGTAGCTGGGTTTACTGCAGTCGGTATTGGCAATTCCACCGTGGTGTTGACAAAAACACCAAATGAAGGAGGTTAGGAAACGCATATTTAAGTTTGCTGATGCATGTTATTGTTTTGAATAGACCATTTTACAGTAATGAGCTTAGTACCGTGGCCGCTGATTGAACGTGAGGCTGAGATTGACCTTGTTTTGATACAAACCTCTTTCCTTTTCTTGTGAAAATCAGAGCTAGAAATACTAGTTTGAATAAGAATAACATGGATAAACATAATAAAACAGTAGAGTTGTATCAAAACAAGGTCAACTTCTGTGGCATACGATTCCTGCCAAAATTCATGGTTTGTATTTTAAATTGCTCATTTAAATTCCAACTTCAACACTTGAATTTTACAACTGAATTCAATATTTTACACTCTTCCTTTAGAGTTCAGATCATTGGAAAACGTTTTTACACTTGTCTTTTAGCTTTTGAACTCAACTTTTTTATTTGACCTTGTTCGCTGTACATTTTCAACTCGACAAACAAATTTTTATACACTGCTACTTTTTATTAGTTTTGATGCCTGAACCAGTACTCTACATTTGACTGAGATGCCAAGTTTGCATTCAATACTCACTCGCAGCATTTCGCCAGTCACCGCGTCAAATTTGAAACTCAACGTCGTATATTTTCAACTCAACTTTTGAACTTTTGTTTACCCTTCAGTGAGCGTTGGTCGAGACAAAAGAAGCCTTTGTGGAGATGGGAGATGGCGACCTATTGACCTCCTCCGCCGGCTGTTTTGTCAGGCAACACACGACTTCCACCTCAAGCCAAAATACTGCTTGCTCTGTTAAAACGTAAAGCTTTTTACCTCAGACTTTCTTTTGTCCGTGAATGCGATGATTTCCTGCAATGTTTTGTCACGCCCAGGTCCTTAGCGTTCTTTGCAGAATGTTAAATTCTCATGGATAGTGATTTATACATCCAAATTTTATATGCAGAAGAATGAATTGCAGGCTTAAAATGAAGCCACATCAACTATGGACAATATGCATTGTGTAGTTTAAGAAACTATCCATACTTCCTCCCTCCGACAGAGGCACTTTTGCTTCAGACCTGTCCACCCCTTGGAATTTGCCTTCCAGGGGTTTCTTGTCAGAACGCCACACCCCCAGGAATCTCTGTAATTTTCCAACTTGGTTAGGCACCCCTTGGAAATAATATTTCCGCTGTTGCACCATACTGTTTTCCGGTTTTCCGACAGAACAACAAATATCACAAAATTCTGATGCTCTTTAGTTGGAGAGACCTGTTTCCTTTAAAATTTTAGTTGTATTTCAATTGCTGTAAGAATTAATTTGTTCAGGTACTAAACTGTATACAATCAGAAACTCCTAAGGGGTTGAAACGTGTAACTCTCATATGTTTTCTTTGTCCGATGCTCGTGATTATTCATTTTAGAAAGTACCATATTTGGAACGAGAAGAAGAGATAACTGACCAATCAAACTTCGTAAACAACGTGACTTAATTTTCCTTCAGGTTCCCGCGCCCGCTTAAAAAAATCGCCGACAAACGGGGGAAAAACTCCCGAAAGCCGAGAAAGCTTTCAAAGGTTGAAACCAGGAGTATTACCGAAACACTGAACAGGATATTATTGCCTTACCATCCGGGCCAAACGTAACATTATGAAACCCATTGACGGCCTCGCAACTTCTTGAAGTTATCACTTCAAAAAACGATGCCTCGTTGACCCTCTGCACAGTAAACTTATACTACAAATAGGCTTTTAAAATTCTTATGTTAAAAGTCTAGAATAAACAGTGAAATATATTTTCGAATAAAATTCATTAGCTGCGTATCGAAAGTGTCCAAAACCTGAACCTGACATCTTCGCAAAAAGTGATGCGTGTAATGAATGTGAGAAGCATTTTAAAAGCTTACATTAAACTTAGATGTTGTAGTCACGATCGTGTTTTGAGCTAATTTTATGAATGCACAAACTCAAAACAATAGACAGAGAAGCCGTTTCTTGAAAATTTTTATTCAAAGTCCAAAAAGTTAATCCTTTAAAGCAATTCGGAAAACACTATCTGGATCGTGGATCCGTTCACGCAAGTGACATCGGCAAAGCACATGGCAAAATTCAACACAAAATCCATCTCAAATCAGGGCACATTTTGTAATTTTTCTTTAGCGCCGAAGAGAAAAATTTATAAAACGTCTATGAAACATTTAAAGATACATAAATTCCCTTTCAAAAGCGTAATTGCCTTGGCCATAGAGTGCAAAATGTACCTGAAAATTCAGCAAAATCTTCGCTGACTTGGTTGCATTTCAAAACAGACCATGGGCTCCGCCGTGAAGAAAACAAGGTTGAATTCTTCGAAGGACGATTTCTTGATGAAAAGCTTCCCTTTCTCCACAGAAAGAAAGCTGAGCATTCTTTTGAACTTTCTCTTTCCATTTTTTGTCTTTTAACGGTGTATTTTTAACCTTGAAATGCAGAACTCTTGTCTTAAAACATTTGCATGGTGATCGCTCAGCAGCCATTTTGCTGAAAATGGATATCCGTCACTAAGATTTCCAAATATGGTCAAAATGAATATTCACAAGCATTGAACGCGAGTTACATGTTTCAACCCCTTATGGGTTTCTTATACAATACAATCAGCTGGACGAGCTTGACTAGCAGTCATGTGATAATCGGCTGTGTAACCTAGCAGTCATGTAATAATCGGCTGTGTAACCGTTTTTATTGTCGTCGGAGACTCCCCGACGACACTAAAAACGACTGTGTAGCAGATTACTTGACCAGCGGGTAGATTATGCTTTGGGGAGAGGGTTTTAATTTTTGACTTAAGTAGCAAATTTGATTTTGGCCGCTTATCTCACATTACCAGTTCTCCGGTCTTCTCCATTTGAAAGCCTTGGAGATATAAACAACAAAGATCCATGCGAGGTCAATACAGGGGACTCCGGGGGGGGGGGACCTCATTGCAGAAACAGCCGTAATTCCATGTATTGTGCTATTTAGTGACATTTTGATCTTATTTTTAGCTTACCAAGAAATAATAAGCCCGGTGTTTTAAGCGCATTCACATTGTCCGTAGCCCTCGTCTTACACCTTCAGAGTGTCCATGTTTTATAACCCATCCGCAGTGCGGTCGTTATACTGACCCAGGCTACGAAGTTAAGCGCAATCCCAAATGTTCCCCATATATCGGTCAATTCTCCCTGAAAAATATTCCTCCTTCGAAATTTGTCAGCAAAGCTCTATCATTTTGGCCGCATAAGGTCGCATAATCTTAGAAAAACAAGCTGAAGTTTATCATTGCGTAAAGAACAATCTTGACTAGCCTAGTCACAATGCAATTGTCCATAGCTGATGTAGCTTCATTTTGAGCTCCAGCGTAACAAAACATTGCAGGAAATCATAGCATTCACGGACAAACTAAAATCTTAGTTATGCAGATCCAGAAGGCACTTTGGAGTAAATTACAAAACCTTAAACCCTTCTTTAGCTGCAATAAAATGAGCTTTACGTTTCAACAGAGCAAGCAACATTTTAAAACATTTTGGCTTGAGCTGGAGGTCATTTGCTGCCTACCGACTCCCTTTTTCAGAAAGCATGACGGACGAAAGAGCCGGGGGAGGAGGTCGATAGGTCACCATCTCCTACCCCCACAAAGGCTTCTTTTGTAGAGTACTGGTTCAGGCATCAAAACTAATAAAAAGTAGCAGTGTATAAAAATTTGTTTGTCGAGTTGAAAATTGCATGGTTTGACTGTGTAATTTGACAAAGCGAGTGGAAAATATACAGCGAGCAAGGTTAAATAAAAAAGTTGAGTTCAAAAGCTAAAAGACAAGTGTAAAAACGTTTTCCAATGATGTGAACTCTAAAGGAAGAGTGTAAAATATTGAATTCAGCTGTAAAATTCTAGTTTTGAAGTTGAAAATTTAAATGACTAAGTTAAAATACAAACCATGAATTTTGGCAGGGATCGTACGGCATAGATTTACTCGTTCGCTTAGGAAAACTGGCTTGTTTGTGAACGGAGTCTTACATTCTCGGCCCAAAATGATTGTTTTGTGTCTGACAAATTGAAATAGTTTGCAATTAAGAATTTGTGAATAATAAACTCGTGTCTGGCAAATCCTGAAAGTACTCACCGTAAATGACGAGGTAAACGCCCAGGGCGTCCATGTTATTTGAGGGGTCCAAGCGGGGGCGTTTAAACCTCGAACGCAACCCCTAATTTGTGTTGGGTGTTCTGTGCATTATTGGGTGTCCTGTGCAATTAATAAGGATTTTTGAGATTGCATTTTCGTCATCGACACACATTTGCCTCGCTTTGAGGCGCTTGCTTACGTTTTGCCTCGGGCTTTGACGCGCTAACTTATGTGGTGATTCTTGTGTCTGTGGCGTTCATCTTTCAAAGGTTTGCCGAGGTCTGATATTCTGTCTTCGTAAAGCGTTTATCTTTTAAAAAGTTTGCTGAATCTTCGTATAGCGAACGTCGATCTGTGTTTGCTGAATCGTCCAAAGCGTTTATCTTTCAGAAGTTTACTGTTAAAATTTACTTTGGATTGAGCCTTCATATTTTTCAGCACGGCGGCCGTTGTGCCACAAAGTAAATTTACCGAGTTTTGTAGCTCGGCGACCGTTGTGTCACAAATAGCTCGGCAGTCGTTGTGCCACAAAGTAAATCTACCGAGGTGTGAAGCTTGGCGGCGCCATTTGGTCATGACTTGTGATATTTTCGGCACCGGACAAACGAACACTTTAACTCTATGTTATTTATTAGGAAAAACTTATAAACCAGCCCACAGTAGCGCCACTCTCGAGTCACTGAAATCAACACGCTCGACCAATTTACTGGAAAAGTTATTGACGTGAGCCGCACACACATTCCATTAAAGGCTTTGACAGGGTTAGTGCGAAGTTTGAATTCAGATGTGAAAGCTTTTAAAACAGTAAATTCAATGTAATTGATTTTGTCAACAAGTTTATGATTGGATCCTCTTAAAAATAACAGAGAAAATTATCCGAAGAATTGTTTTTGAAGAAAGAAAAAGAATCCCGGGTTAAGCACTAATCGGCCTTTGAGCAACTGCGCCCTGTAACTCGCGCCAGTAAAACAAAATTTTCTATGTACACGCCCGACGCACTCTGGCCAATGTCTCCTCCGATTACAAGCACTTGACACCGAACCATACAATATTTTTTCAAAACCTTATAATGATACACAGTTTGAATAGAGGTTTTGCTGTACGCAACCCTTACGTTCAAAATATGCCATAATCATATTTATCTATATCGCAACCACCCTTCCCCCTCAACTGCTACCTGTACGCCTAACAAACATATCGAACGTACTCTCCTAAAGCTCCGATTACTCCTAGTAGGTAGGAGGCGTTCATATTAAAAGAGAGAGGCGTTTATTCTCATATTTACCGTAACAATCTCAACAAAACTAATATGCTTTCGACGAAAAATTAATATCAAGGAAGTTTAAAAATAACGGAATATCTACTCCATCAATTGATACGCCCAGGCCGTCTAGAGATCCATATCGCTCTATTAAATCCCATCATTCATGTCAGAATCCTCGCGCATTGTTGTTGGCCGTTTTCACAGTAAAGACGGATTCGGATAATCCATCTTCAAAATCAGTCAAAATTGACGGAAAAACAGCTAGGTAAAGTCCGACCGATTGTCTCTCCAAAATTAAGACTGTTCCATTTTCAAATAAGACGTAAATTATCTGTCTAACGCGAATTATCCAACGGATAATCCGTCTCTAGTGTAAAAAATAAATACGGCCATTGTGTTGCCATTGTTAGTCTATCCTCATTTTAAACTTGACATCGAACAAGATGAAATACGCCAAGCCTTCTTTAATCAAGCATGAAACTGAATGAATTGAATGATTTGGCTCCCTTTTGCTAGATCCTAGTATTTTGGACCTATAAATCTCATTGGAGGCATCTATTAGACGGGGGCTACTTATTAGAGTGGGCTGTCTATCCTTTTAAAACAGCTGCTTCACAGAATGCACACACGTAACGCATATAAAGAGTATCGAACTATGACTTTATAGTGACTGTTACAAAATCAACCCAAGCGGTCCCTTTGGGAAGATAAAGCAGTCCTTTTTTCTACTTTGTACTGCATGGTGTATGGTATTCAAAAGACAAGATAGACTAGTTAGTAATCTTAATAATTAATGTTTAAACTGTGTAGTGCTTAAAAATTTTGTTTTCTTTTCTAAACCACGCAGCTCCTTCCTCTGTAAGGAACTTGCAACTCGATGTACGTTCATCAAAATCAATCATGGTGACGTGGAAACCACCAGTAACAATGAATGGAAATTTCAAGCGTTATGTAGTGACATATGGAACAGCAAGGGACGATTTGGATGAAACGAGATATTCTCCCATTGAAGTCAGTTATCAACTAACTGGTCTGGAAGAATTTACAGTCTACTATGTTCAAGTATTTGCTGAAACTTCTGTTTCAGGAAAACTCTCAGAAATAGTTGATGCAAAAACATTGGAAGATGGTATGGCCTGTAACTTTGAATGTTTTGTTATGTCATGTTACTTACTTTACACTTGAACAGTTATCTGGGACGTCAGTATACAAATGCATCACCGGCTGCCACCATTGGTCCATTTGTGAGGTTAATGTAAACCTGGATTTTGTGATCAGTGAAGTGATTACAAATGTACATGTAGACTACACCATCTTGTTTCCTTTCTTTTCTTTTTCTATTAAACGTACAGCTCCAAGTGCTCCCCCGGTCATCGATAAAGCGGATGCTGAAGATGCTCACACTATTAGAGTCACGTGGAATGAGATTGTTAAGAAGGACCAAAATGGTATCATAATCGTTTACACAGTGGCATACAAAGTGGAAGATCAACCTACACAGTTAAGCCTCAATACAACTGAAACAAGTACAGTTATTGAAGGACTAAAGCCATACACAAGCTACTGCTTTAGATTACGAGGCTATACTAAGATTGGACCTTCAGCTTGGTCTCCCTGTACTACAGTGATGACGTTACAATCAGGTACGGTATAGTTCCCCAAGTTTGATCACTTTGAAGACACAAACCACAAAGAGATAAAAAATACAACGAAACAAAAACAAACAAACAGAAAAGCCAAAGGAAGGTGTTTGTGACAAGGAAGCGCGTTAGTTAAGTTTGAAGGCAATTTTATTGAACCTGCGTCTTTTAGATAATGGCCTTTTGATTTATGTGTTTGTGCGTTTGTGTAATTCTTTATATATATTTTTTTAATCGTATTTAATTCTTTAAAAAGGCGAGTTTGTCTTCCTGGGCGGCCTAGGACGAGCGCTTGTTTTTGCGCGAGAGCGAGGCTAATGTGGGTCACCTCTCACCAAGAAGACAAACAAACATGTGAAAACTGCAGCTGAGTTGGAGAAAAAAAGCAAAATTTGAAACGTTAAAAGGTTTTGGAGGCCTCAAAACGTACTTACAGGCTTGAGAAATCATTGTTTCAAACAGCACAAGGAAATTCAGCTCGTCATCCGGCACTAAGAAATACAACGAGCATAACCAGAAATTGACCGAAATAGTGGTCGGTGAGTGAGTTCAATAAAAATGCGAAGATGGTTTCAAAATCCTTAAACAAGGTAACAACCTGAAGCCATTTTAATGTTATTTTCAGTCATGTTTAAAACTTCTTTAAGCCATATTTTTTTCCATTGGAGTGTACGTACCTGTCGAAAGCTTGTAAGTTAAACTGAAACCCTCTTTTTAGTTGACATTTTTTCTAACGGAGCAAATGCAAAATCTTGTGTATTTGGGGAAAAAAAACTCGACAGGGCAGACGTTCTGCATAAATTCCTTGCACTGTAAGGGAGTTAAATCGGTTTTAATGAACATGACTTAAACAGTATAAGTTTATTTGTACATGTATAAGGTTACATTTAGCTTACATTATTTATCAAAATTTTCAGTCACATAAAGAAAAACGTACGCACATTTCACTCGACACGTACTCGAACACAGAATTTTATACAGAAGATATACTGAGCAGTTTAAACTCCACTTTACAGATATACACAAGAGTAAAAAAGAATATTAAGAAGTAAGATAATCAAAGGGAATAAAATACTGTCATTTTAACAAATTTACCCTGTTCAAGCTTTAAAAGTTTACTTCTTCTTTTGGGCTTCGTCGCTTTTTTCTTTCTTCTGTTAAGTACGATCAGCTTTTCCCACAATTTTGTTGTTTGCAACAGATATATCTTTTAAGATTTCTATTGTTTTCTAGTGTCTCAGCGGGAAATTACTTATGCTTGTTTTTTTCGTCTTTGCAAAGAAGTTCACCCGCATTAGCCTCGTAATCGTGCTCGTCCCAGGGCCGTCGGGAAATACGAAAGTTGCCTATTTATCTCCACTTCTTTTGAATAGGTGCTTAGTTTTGCTGTAGTTTCTTTGTCAAGTGAATTGTGAATATCCCAAAACGTTCCGACGAATAAGTGAAAATGATAATAGACGAAAATTTTGTCCGACATTTTTTCCATTCGAATATCTGTCACCAGGATGTTTTCGTAATCTGCAATTGTATTACAAATATTTAGGAACCGTTCTAGGTGATTTTGTGATATATTCATTACAACTTGACTAGAGTTTTGGCTATGAAATGTGTGTGTTTGCTTGTCGCAAGTATGTCAGTCAGTCAGAACTAAAACTGGTTGAACGGCAAAGGAATGATAGTAAAAATTACTAACAAAGGAGCTAAAACTGTAGGTCCAAGTCGTCCACTAGGTGTTTTCGTGAAACCTTCTTCATCTACAACCATTGATGTAAAGTGGAGCGCACCAGCAGAACCAAATGGAATCATACAAAACTATTTGATTGAATACGGGAAAGGCCCTGATCAGCAAACCACTGAGAAAGTCGTTACAAACCGCACATTTGAATTCACCTTAACTGGATTAGAAAAATTTACAACCTATTACATCAAAGTCAGGGGAAAAACAAGCGAGAGAGGGAATGCTTCAGGAGTATTAAATGCTACAACGTTTGAGGAACGTAAGTATTGTTATTTATTTATTTATTCTTTGTGAATATTCGGGTGTCATAGTTATGCGTATTGTTTAAGAACTGGAGCAACCATAATCTGAGTTTTTCACACATAAGTGCCGATGAGGCTGTCAAACGCATTTAAAAAAGCCTTCCCTTAAAACTCCCCGTTGCATAGCGTTTCTATGGCACTTGATTAAGCAAATCCGGCAGCTAAGGCGGTAGAGCATCAGTCTCCTGTGGCAGTTTAATTTTGAATCCTACCTGTTCTGCAGTATGACATCAGTCTACTTACTACCTTTGGTGAGATCACTGTTGCTGTGGTAACACGTTAGGGTTTCTCTTATTCAGACAATCTTTGCTTGACCAATGAATTTGAAGCTGTCGGCCGGCTCTTCATTTTTTCGTTTCCGAATTCAAATGGGGGATGTGAACCAAAATGTTGCTCTTGTTGGGGATGTTGGGATTTTCAACACACTCAACCACTATGATATAAGATTATAATATGCAGTGAGCCCTCCGAATAGGGGCACCAAGGTCAGAAGGCCAGGTGTTTGAAAACAGTACTACGACAACTAGTTGTTTACACCCCTGCAATTTATTCATTTTCGTTCTCCATTTCTACAGGTCCTAGTGCCCCAACAAAATTTAGTGGCAGAGTCTTATCGGACAAAGAAATTCTCATTACATGGGAAGAACCTGTTAATGCCAATGGAATCATAAGGTCTTACCATATTAGAGTTTATGACACTAAATCTGGTCGAGAGGCCTTTGGAAAAATCGTAACTAAGGAAGGCAATAATGGACAGAGCCTACTCGTATCCAACCTTAAACCATATACCAACTTCACCTTCACGATACAAGCCAAAACCATTGAGCCAGGAGAGATGGTTTACTTCACAGCAAAGACATTAGAAGGAGGTACATCTGTTTTTGTACGGCAACTTATGCTTCCTTTTTCTTCTTTATTTGATTGGAAGGCTTGTTTGTTTATGAAAGTCAATATTCTCCTTTTTTTTTAACTCCTTTTCAAGACCTGCGCAAGTTTAAAAAAAAACAACACTTTTTTAAAAATCTTCTGGTGGAACCGAGATTCTTAAATAAAACTGCGTGTAGCAGAATAAAACTATTACATCAAATTGTTATTTGTGAATTTTCTTTATTCTGTAGTGCCAGATAAGCCGGCGGTTATCAGGGCCAAGTTAGAGGAAGATAATATCAAAGTGTATTGGGAAGAACCAGTTAATCCCAATGGGAAAATCGCAAAATACAATGTAAGTGGACGATGTGTGTGGATGTTTTTTTATCTGTTTAACTGTCTCCCAAACTGACCCCGAATCAGCTCCTCATAATTGTCATGGGCTTATCTTAAGATGCATATGTGTCTCAGTACCCCTTTAGGAAGCCGTAGCTCTTCAGATAAGGGAACATCCTGGTGGCAATGCAGTTTTCACCAAAAACGAAATCGGGGTCGTAATCGGAAGCGCGAGCCTTGTAATCTGAGGCGATCTTTGATTCAAAATCTGCTTTAATATCTCTTTTCCTTACAATCTATGGAAAATAAGACTGCGAAGTTACAAGGAGAAACTGAAGAATAAAAGTAATCGCGACGCTTGAGGACGAGAATTAAGATTTTTTTTTTCTGCCTCTCACCTCATTCTAACCCTGACAATCTGTTTTTTGAGGATTACTATTAAAGCGACTGTCAATGATAAATGATAAACGAATTTCGCCGAAAGAAGATGGAAACATTCCGTGAGCTTATGAATTCGCTTATGACTCCATTTTTCTGATTTTCACCACTGAGTAATCGTGTAAGCGCTCTTCCTACTCGCTCACTAGTTAAAGCCAGCAGCTCTGACACGTCTACCACGCTTCAAGCCTCTATAAGCTGTCCTGAGGATATAGATATTGCTGTCATAAAAACTAATTTAACTACTCAGCAATTTGTTTACAATTAAAATTTTATTTAGTATCCTCGGTTACAAATTTAAGTATGACAATGTCACTGCCGGGGGAGAGGAGAAGGTGTTGCTGAGGCCCTACAAACTAAAACTGACCCTTGATGAAGGCAGTGAGTGCATGATCTACCTGTATGATTTATTATAGGTTCTCGGAGACCTAAATAGAAGAGGGGTTCCAGTTCATCTAGTACCAATCTATTGAATTTCTGCTTGCGTCAAACTTTGAAAAGATTGAATAAACAATTTTAATTGTTTATTCAAAAATAGCTAGACGTCTTGGTCAAGAAAAGAAACTTTGAAATTGCGGTCCAACAATTTACTCCTCGATCTGGTTTAAAGCAATTCGTGTCTTTAATAATTAGGACTATAGGGCTGGTTTTTCAGTAGCGACGGAGTCGGAGTCGGATTTGGAAGCAGAAGTGGAAGGATAAACCAATCAGAATGCACGTTCCCTGACGCTTTGTGATTAGTTTAGGTTTTCCGCTTCTGCTTCCGACTCCGACAATCTGGTTTTCACTAGATCATAAGCGGAACGTAAGCGACGGAGTCGTACGCGGTATCGGAATGCTGTTTTCACTAGATCAAAAGCGCTACGCTTCTGATTACGATTCTGACTCCGACACCGTCGCTAGTGAAAACCAGCCGAAAGTTTTCTAGCTTGCTTTGAACCTGACATTGCTATAAAGTCTTGATCCGTAAGTGAAGTGTATCTCGAATTTTTCACATCATGCAAACGATACTATTTATTCTAAGATAAGACCTCTGAAAACGTTTTTCAAATTTTATGTAATACATGCAGGTAGAAAGTGATTTTATATTATGCTATGTTCACCCTTTTCTGTTTAGGTGTATTTCAAGGGAAGAAGAGTTTATAACAACTCTTTCAAAGATGATTTACTGCTGGTGGAATCTAAAGCGTCTCGGAATACGTCTATCGAGGAGGACAAATTGAAGCCTGGCACAAAATACACTATACATGTGACGGCGTTTACTGAGAGAGGAGAAGGTGCGCCAAGTGACACTGTTATAGTGAGCACACTGGCAAAAGGTAATAGTCAACACCATCGTTCTAGACCTGATTGGTTTAAAAAGTTTAGGTTACTAGCTTATCCTACGCTAGTTTACAGGCACTCCACTCAAATAATCAGAACCAAATAATCTAAACAAAACATAACAGGATTAAAAACCCCAACTGGAAGGAGGAAAACAGTTGGTTATTTACAAGAGTCGCCTCGGATTTGAACTCGGGAAAACCGAGAACAAATCCAGCAAGTGACCATAGCAGGGTTCGAACCCGAGGCGGCCAGATTGCGAGTCCAACGCGCTGACCACTCGGCCACGCTGCCTCCTCCCGTTTGATGATTAGCTTTGCATTACAATCAGTGTGGTTTGGCTGCAGAGACTCCAGTGTCACGGCCTGGGCTAATGTCTCATCCCCGCAAGAGACATCTCCATTAATTACTGCAATCAGCTGCACCTGCTTCCAATAAGTCAGGATCTACCTTTGCGGAAATCATGTCCTTCTTGCACACATCTTTGTTACGTATGGTAGCATTGGACGACCTAGTCGTCTTGGTCGATGAAAAGAAGAGCAGTCTTCATTTCGAGTACTGGTGGGCATGAGATTTAAAAAAAGCTTTCTCTTTCGTCCTTGAGACGTTTTCAGTGCCATGATAATTTCAAGAGAAACAAGCTTGCTATGAAAAGCTTAAATGCCCTTTGCAAAAATCATAAGGTCGTAAACTAGCAATTTTACCCCTGTTATCAGCTATGCTACTCTTATACTTATACTAGCGTTAGTATCATATATTTTAATTTTCGCTTGGAATATATTTTTCCTGCAGCTCCATCCGCACCTCCACCCCCACAGGTTCTCCATGGTCGTGATGTCACATCTAGTACAATAACGATCTATTTGTCGTCATCTCCAGATAATAATGGCAGAGTAGTGTGAGTCCATATCAGTAAAGATAAAATGAAAATATGACATTAAAATCAATTGCAACAAATAGTTTTTAATGGAGGACAAATTAAATTTAGAACATATAAATTTGCTATTTTGCACTTGTCTAAAACCCCCAATTAAATACAAACTTCGCTTAAGCCCGTGCAAACGGACGCAACATTACTGGATGTTAGATGTTGGATCCGTTTGCGCACCCTGTTGCATGTTGTTGCGTGTTGTTGTGAGTAGTTATATTAAGCAAAGTTTAAAACCGGTCAAACTTTTAAGCCAACGACTACCAACATTTCTTTGGTTCCGTGATCGCCAAAGTGTAGCACAACAATGTTAGATCCTTTGCACAGATCTTCAAACATTTTTGGGACCACGCACGCACATTGCACATGGTCTAGAAAGTATTATGGGTTGTATCCTTCCCAAGATGCGCTGCAGGTTCCCAACATTGTTGGGAGGTCCTTTCATGCGATATAAGATTATGACTTTAAGCACTCTTTTGGGTCTGAAAGTTTGCGTTGGGCCAAATAATACGCAGTATAATGAATGCTGAAGATACAGTTGTTCATGCCTGCCGCTGTTGAGTGATATGAAAGTGCGCATGCGTTTGTTCCCGGTCATACCGGAGAGGTCTTTGTTATACTTATCTGGTCCTATGAAAGAAGATTTCCACTCATCCACTTGTTCCTACAAATATTTATTACCGTACCTGGAGTCATAACAGAGACCTTTTCTGGAATCAGTCAACATCCAAGCAAACCTTTCTTACTGCTTTTTTCTACAGTGCACATGAGGTTGTAGTAGAAAAGATCGAAATAGCCAGCAGTTGTTTAACATCCTCTTTGCCAGACAATATCCTTGGCTACAAAGAGGCAATGGCCAATGGGGATCGATATTATATTGCCGCCAGATTTGAACGAGATAAAGAACAGGTTCCTAGAAAATTTGTTGTTGGCGATGGAGAAATTTATGGTGACTATCTGAATGCTCCACTGGAACCTTCATGTAAGACAGTTTACAAAGCTTATGTTAGAGCAGCAACTGAAATTAATGGGGTAAGAGAACACTCGTAACAATTCCCCCTGCTCCCCTCATCCAATTACCTGTCCTGTCGTATCTATGGGGTAACTTTATTGATGCTGAGGTATGTAGAAGAACTAGTAAAATTCTGCCATTTTTTATAACAAATTTCAAAGACCTTTATGGCCGATAATGACTCGTTGTTGGGCAAGTTGTTTATAATGCATTTACTTGCCGTGGGTGATGAAAAAAAGAAGAATGATAAAATCGCTTTTTTCTATTTAAATGACTACAACACTATCCAGATAGCAGAGATGTAAGGGTTGCGAGTTTCTCAGTGGATAGGGATTTAGCATCTGACATGTTTAAATAAACATATTAAAGTTTTGGTATTAGTAGCCTCCTGAAAAGAGCGTGTTGGTTACCGACGGTTTGTGAAATGAGAAATTGAGATTATGATGCTCATAACCGAGCAAAAGTGTTCTTTAGACCAATAGTAAAGACCATAAGTACTCAAGTGCAAACCGCGGACCAAACATAACCCCCCCCCCCCCCCCCAAAAAAAAAAAAAAAAAACATCTGACACTGTGCCACCAAGATATGTTCTTTTAAACTTGTAAACCATTAACTGACATTACCGCTTAATCAGTTTTTGTCCTCTTTGGTGTGTCCTATTTTATGAACTCCCTGTAGATGGAAATGTTTATGCTTATTGCTTAGAATAAGTCAGTGTCACCAACTCTCTCCTAACGCCTTTTTGGGGGGCTGGGGTGGGGTTCGTTGCAGAAATGGGTTTACGGGGAGCCTGCTGCAGTCATCCCTCCTCTCTCAACCACTGGTATGTATGTGTAACAGTGCTTTAGAATCCAAAGACGTATCGATGTTCTGCCTGCGTGGCACTCTCCCTCCCCTTTACACGCAACTTAGCCACTCGGGCTATACGTTATTTAGACATTATTGGAGGACGCTGCTTGTTATGATCTAAAGAATTATGCACATCGAATAGCGTATCATCTGCCCAGTCGCAAAGGCCCATGGAGGCTCGTGGATAACACAGAGATCTACATAATTCTTCTGATCATGCGAAAGCCAAATCCAATTATGGTTTTATTATTAATTCAAAATAATTCCTAGTTTAAAAACAAGCTGATAGATGTTAAATTACCGTCCTTTGCCTTCTGCTCCTCGGCAATTTTAGAATATGATGGTGTATTTTGCGCAGCAAATAATGTTCACATTGCTGATGCCATCTTATTTTTACTGTTGTTGCCATAAGGCAGTAGTTCGGCTAACCTGTTTAAGAAATTTTCTCGAAAGGAAGTTAATTGCAACTTCAAATCTTTATATAAAGTGCCGTACAAGTGCCAAAACAAAACTACGCAGTCATTTTCCTGGATTTTTTAGCAGGTGCCGTATGAAAATGGACGACATAATTGGCTTTCAGCTGACTGGTCTGGGTATATAGTTTTTCTGATAGTAGTAGCAGGAGATAGTATTTTTCTCCGTTCTGGTGAGCATGGAATTTTTTTTTTTTTCATTGGTACAGTCACACAAAAAATTAAGAATTATCAACGAGAAAGTTACTTCTGGTTTTGATTTACATTTTTCAACTTCACTGTCACGACTAGATAGACTCGCTGAAACTTTATTTGTAAGTTTCTATATAATAAACCTTTATGTTTTATTTTTAACATTTAAGACACCGATGAAGTGCAGCAGAGCTCGGCCTGTTTAAGTTGCTGGAAGGTAGCAGTTTTAGTAGAAGGAGTCTTGCTTGCTTTTTTAGCTGTCACTGTTGGGATTTTAGTGGTAGAAGGACGTGCCAAACGTATCAGAAAAGGTAGATAAATAAACGAAAAATGCTCTATTTAAATTTTTATTAGCCAACTCAGATTTTAGCATATCGTACGTAACTTTAGATTTGATCATCAACATTCAACCTCTCTGATTCGCTGAAGTAGGCAATGAATAAAGTGCACGTAAAGTGTAAGTGCAGGCATTGTATGCGTTAATGCGAGGTTTTATCCTTTTCGCACTGTGACCCTATAGCGGCAGTGTCAGACCATAAAAGATTGAAGAAGCTAAATCTGATTCTTTCTACTGCTTGATAAGATGTTAATGAACACTGAGGGATGCCAAAATAAAATTTCTTCTCACGCTACAGCTACCATGTTTATTTACAAGTGAAGTCTATTTGGTGTTCTGCCATGTTGCATAAAAGGAACTCATCACAATTATTCCTTTGATTTAAACGTCGATACCGTAACTCACCGAGAACGATTAATTTCCTTTTTTTCCGTTTAAAATATTCTGGGCCCGAGCATTTCTTTAAGCTAAAGAAAAATCTTCCGTTCTTTCTATTTTAAAACTATAAGCTTTTAGGTTATACTGAAGAGATTCAAGCGGGGCTCGTTAATATGTCTTCGTTGAAATTGTGCTTGCACGTTGAGAATAACAATTATCCGCATAACTGGAATGAAAGGGATTTGAGAACATTGACAAGAAAAGACTTCTTAGTGTTTACTGCTATATTCACCGACGGAAGATAGCGTAGAACATAGCCTGCGAACGAATAATCATAATCTTTTTTTTTTATTTTTCCTCTTTCCGATCTGTTGTCTTTCTTTTTGCAGCAGTGGCAATTAGGGATGAAACTACTGAAAGGTACAGCTCCTGCCAAAGTACAGTCCCGGGGGCAAATTTAACAAAATTTTTAAAAATGTAATTTACAATTGTGGCCGGTAGTACAACTCTAAATTACACTTGTAAAAGTTTTATTAAATTGACCCCCGCAAGAACTTCATAGTTGTCAGAACAACAATCAAGTGCAAAATGTTTGTGTGTCTATTTACACCGACAAACCATCCTTCAAAAAACGGACTTCAAAATCCAAAACGAACCCGCCTTAAAGTTTGTCTTTTTCTAAGGCTCTTTTGTGACCGGATTCAGTACACATCATGTTGAATCAGTTACAAGACGACCACTAAGAGTTGTGTTAAAGAAAGGATCATCCCTCCCCACCTCACTCATTCCCTAAGTGACTTAAGGTAGATTCAAAAGAGGCTGTTTATCGACCCTGATCAAAAACTCATAAAATCCAAAATAATTAAATGTAACTTTGCGGTAACCATACACATTTTGTAGTTACAAAGCTCCTCTGTCGTCCTTGAGATATGTCGAAAACCGTGCGCTGCTGAGAATCTGCAACTACATTTAAACAGCATTCTGAATTTGAATAGCGGCCATCTTAAAAACAAAAACGAAAACACTCTCAAAAACTGTTATCCACATTTACCTCTCCTTTAAGTTTCATGTCTCTCCATTGAGACATATGAAACTAAACTAAGTAGCTTTTACAAGAAGCCTGAAAAAAGTTGACGTTACACATTAAAGGTCTGTACATGGTTTTTTTTTAGTACTGTACATATTCTCATATTTTTATATCTGGACAACCTTATCTAACCTGGATAATAGCAGCAGCGATACTTTTAATAATGTAATGAGCTAAGTGTATTAGACCACTTCATATTTAATTATTTTACAGAATACTCAATAAATCGTTTGTGATTTATTACTAATTATTAAATAATTAACTTTCTCTTAATATTTTCTATGTGTTTGCAAATTACTTTATTATATGCTGTTCTTTATTTATATAAGTATATTGATTTACTTAATAACTGTAGTAACAGCTAAATCTAATGTAAGGAGGGAGTCTCACCTATAAGCCTTCATGGTTTCTTGAGACCTTCTTTTCCCTTCATAAGTTATATGTAAAAAAGGCAAAAAAATCAATAAACATCACTTAATAAAGGTTACCACTACTACGACGACGGCACTGAATTATTTGAACGTCCTGTATGGACCTGCAAAAAAATAAATAAAATATACATTTCATCAGATTGATTCCTGATTTCAGCAATTTGTATAATTGTACTTCTCCAGGATTGAGCTTGAAGTTAAGAACACCTCATTGTTGAATACAGCGGAGGATGGACATAGACGACAGGCTGGTGTGTCTGATGAAAACGAAGAAGGAGGGTGTGAATACGAAACAGTACAACCTGTTAGGATGGAATGTGGATACGCCACGTTGCGTCGTCAGTCAACAGTAAGTTGAATCATCTCTCGTTTGATTTCAGACTTTTCAAGAACATGAGTATAGATCACAGAAGAATCGAAGAGTTTATGAAATCTCTTTGTCCCCTTAGTGCTATGAAATGTCTAGCTGTTGACCACCCCAGGAGTGCCTGTGATACTGCAGCTCTGACATATGAGAAAAAACACATCCGTACCGCCGTCAGCAAGGAACATGGCAGGTCTTTTGCCCTGGCACGTTTGTGAAGTTGAACTCTAGTCAACTTCGCAGGACACTGGAGAATGGATTGGCCTCTGTTACCGGCGACTTCTGTTCTCGACTTAGGCAGTAAACGGCGGTTAAGCAGGTAGCTCGGCTGTCGAAAACTATGCCCATCTATCCACTTGTTATAAAACGAAGTTTATGTGCTGCGTGGGCGTCCAAGGGGGGGAGGGGGGAGGGTTGTTTTCTTTTCGGATAAGCTTAGCTGTCTTGTGCGGAGGGAAACCTGGGTTGCGTCAATCCTGATTACTATCATTATCAAGTTTAAGCATTAATAATGCTCCAACATTCAATCTATAAACATTCGATTCAATGTTACTTTTTCAGAAACCAGGAGAAGGCTTCTACACCTCTCTTACAGCATGCGACAAGGGAGCCTGCAGTGACTCAACCATATATGTCAATCAAGTGCCGTCGAATGGGTGATAGTCTGGCACTGAAAATCCGGCCTGTGTAGATGGATGGATTAGCGGACGAGTGCTGTCGTTGTTACCTTGGGATTGCGAGCAAGTCAAAAATCTATTAATATATCGATCCTGGTTTAATCATATATTTAAAAACGTTCGTCCGCCAAGACATTAGAGGTTTATAAAAGAATTAATATTAGTCGATCATTTAGTTATTTTTTAGTTAATTTCATTTATTCGGACAAGTTCTAGATCGTTGAATGGCAAAAATATATTTCAAAATGAATTGTAGCCTGTACCGCGCACTCCACGGACTTTGAAGAGGAAATAGGGGGCCACGGAGGGTCTGTGAACAGGATAAATAAATTGTAATTTATACTGATTTTTTATTGTCTAAGTAAACTTTGCAGCTGAGTCGGTCGAGCTGAGGAGTAAACACAAATTTGGATTTTTTTACTGAACTAATAGGAAGAAATTGAAACATCAGAACTATCCTTGTCTCTCGATCTACTACGCAGCCTAATTTTTAGCCCTTGAATTGCTGGTTTCACTGTCACGCTATCAACAATAATAATCAAGTAATAATAATAATAATAATAAAGTCAAGAATCTGGGAAAGGAGATTACTTATGTAAAGATCCTCGCAAGGATTCAGGTCTGTCGTACTAACTAATGCATAGACCTTCATCTTGTTTCATTTTTATTAATATAAAAGATCATAACAATATTCACTTGCTTGACAGTCTTTTTACATCAGTTATCAAATATAGTTTATATATTTCCTTTTTCAATTCAAAATCAAGGACGTTGTCACACATTAACACATCTATAACTTAACATTAAGGGCAAAATTATTCACAACTCTCCTGCCCCACAAGAAAATGTTCAAGAATGTTACTTGAAAGTGATGAGAAGATACTGAATGAAACCCAAGTGAACGCACGTACGTTGAAAGCAGTATTGATAAAAGGAGATTGACTGTGTTAAAAATTCACTTACGAATACCCGAAGAGATCTGAATTCGATTTCTCATATAGTAGTAAGCTGGTGTCTCTCAATGGCCCCGACCCCTCCTCCCCCCTTCCCCCCGCCGACTCCATCCAAGCCCCTAGCTCTAAACTTTATTTATTGTAGTATCCAGTCTGGACGCTACACTTCGATGAGAAAGAAACCACTGCGAGCAACCGTTTCCTTTTCCATCGAGCATGCGCGTCCACGTGATGACT
Organism: Porites lutea; assembly: GCF_958299795.1. Classification (NCBI taxonomy): domain Eukaryota; kingdom Metazoa; phylum Cnidaria; class Anthozoa; order Scleractinia; family Poritidae; genus Porites; species Porites lutea. Next base: position 32,765,135 of record NC_133209.1, read on the forward strand.
AAGAATGTCCAACGACAAGACGGCAACGAAAACTTCAACAAAACAATAGGTTTAATAAGCAAAACATGCAACAACTTTGCACGTGCATCACGCTTTTATTTTTGCATTTCTTTGCCATTTTTGCACGACTACGACGTAAAGATGCTTAATTTTGCGTTTTATGGATAACATAAGCAAGCAACGACGAAATTTATTCTTCTTTTCGCTCTTGAACTTGGATATGGTCCCTTGGAATTCAACTCCATTTGGGTTCGCCTACATTTGACAAAGTAAGTAGATAGAAATAAATAATCCAAAGAAATACTGAATATCGCGAGAGCCTAAACTTGCTTTCAAACAGGATTTACACGTTTAAAGTTGATTTATTCGTCCATAGCGTTGGACGGCGGTTCGATCAAAGAAGCAGACGGATGCACGCAGTGGTTTCTCTCCCTTCGTAGCGTAGCGTCCGGCCTGGAGAAACCACTGCTTGCAGGGTACCCCCAAATTGGTGATGGCCAACCCACGCCAAGCCTCAACCCCCTTGACCCTCCCCAACCCCCCCCCCCCCCGCCACTGCTCCCCAGCCCCATAAATTATGAACGCCCCCTTTTCTATATTCTTCAAGGATACATAACTGGAATTCCATATGTAGAATTTTGCCAGACGTGACTCACTATCAGACGGGAAGTTGAATGCCTCAAGGTTGATTTTAATATTGAGCGGAGCATTGTTGCTGATTTCATAGTGTTGGAGTCACGATTTAGATGATGTATTTAGCGAAGCCATATGTGCTAATAGCTCTTGTTCTATGGCTACTACGTTTCGAAACAGGTAAGGATCTGTGTTTAGTAGTTTTTAAATTTAATAATTAATATGAAGTCGCTTTTATAGGTCAACTTTGCTACTATTGTAACTCCTGTTTGATCATGATCATTATCTGTTTACATTTCTCGTTTTCGCTTGCAAATTACCTTACAAGAGGTACATTTATGCGTCGTAATACATTAGGTAACCGAAAATAATTCAGTTTTGATATACTACAGGGTTATTTCAATCCACGCAAATTTGAATTTGTCTACTACTTTCATGAAGACGGAAGTGCTCCACAAAATGAACTTAAATTCAAAGAATAACTAACATTCAGAGTTTATTTCCCAAGATGGCGTTCGCCTATAGTTTATTTCCTTGCCGTTTAAAAGTCTTGATGTATTTGCCACAACAAGAGGAGGACGTCAATGTTTTTTCGTGACTTTCTAAATTCTTAGATGAGTAAGGGAATCGTGGTGGGCGAACATAGTCACGCAACACAATGTCATGCAACGTGTACGTATATTTTGTTCCCCAGGGAAGTTATGTAAGAAAGGAATCAAAGCTGTTGTTGAAAGTCTTGAAAGGTACATTTGACGTTGCTTACGCATCCAGCCCGAAATTTCGAAAATTCCGGCCCAAACGAAAGCTTAATTTTAAAGTCATTTTATCACTCCTTTCGACGCCAACTAAATACGCGTTTACGTCACGCCGGAAGTGTAACTTTTTGAGGACTGATGTACCACACAGGTTAAAAGAGAGCAGGCCAACTGTGAGTCCGTGATATACCCGAATGTGGCCATGGAAATGTGAAACAAGACATATCCTCGTAGTTCATTAGTTTTAAAAGTAAACAATCAAAGCAACGGGTATATAATATAACGGACTCACTTGAACAGCTCAATAGGCCACTTTCAATAGATTCAAATTCTGTACTGAGAGGACACAAACACAGAAAATGAATAAGTATGTTTATTCATTTCCCTTTTTTGTGTGTGTCCTCTAATTTATCTAATACTCGTCATTTGAATGTGGAATTTTAATTTATCGAAAGTGGCCTATTGCAAAGAGCGTTGCGTCCGGTCATAGCAATTGTCATTATTCGCGTCCCGTTTTTTTTTTTCCTTCAGGTCAGGTTCTTTTTAAACGGCTTAGGTTGTTCCTTCAACTGCGAGGATTCACCCACTTCCATACATCTTCTATCATTGGAATTTCACATATATGATTTGTTTCACGCATTAAATTCAGATTCTATGTCAACTTTTATCCTTAGTGATTCGTACATACATTCAAATATTTCTCATCATACCGACCAGTTTCTCGAAGCCTATTTCTTTCCAGTGTAACTGGCCTCACTCCCCGGCGGCCTGGGATCAATTTAATACAACTTCTTCGCAAGTGTACCTATTGCTTCAGATTCTAAACCAATGGCTACACTTATTACACTTTGTAAACGTTTTATTAAATTGACCACTGGACTACGTTAAACAAGCTCCGTCATGTCTCTTGTGCCAACAACACACACATAATAAGGTTTAGGGAGGGACAAATTAGAAAAGTGATAGGGGTTGGTTTGGGTTTGGCTTGCAATAATTCTTTTTCCTGGCCGATTGCTGGGGACCATCACTTTTTAATGGTCAGTCTCCTGTTATAAGGAATGCAACGAAGCAATACTATGTGTATGTGCTTTGTCTAACACACTATATTAGGTGCTTTTATAATCGACATATCATTTTTTTGCCTTTGCTTAGAGGGACAGAAGGCTTGTTCTTGTTACACTTTTGAAGGTGAACTGACCAGCGGAAGATTGAACTGGGAAAGGGCAAATGAATCTTGTGAGGCTACAAATAAACACCTGGTTGTCATGGAGACTGAGAGAGAATGGCAATTTATTACCGACGAAATTGGGAAGCTAAATACAAAATATAATGAGTGGCACATAGGTTTATTTAATGCGAGTGGAAACTGGACCTGGGTCAATGGTAAACCTCTGACTTTAAACAAGTGGCAAGAAAAGGAACCTGACACTAGGGACCTTTATGTGATCATTCATAAGGACTTTCCTAGAGGTTCTCATGGGACATTCAGCGGCAATAAAGGAGTTTCAAGAGATTATATTTGCGAGCAAGAAACAGGTAAAACTAAGTCACATTTAGATGTACTCTAAAATGTGCTTGTTGTTGACTTAAAGTCAGTGAAATTATCCTTATTTCATTTCACCTTCAGACAAAGTGGCCCCTTGACAGACGGTCAACCAGAGTAACGTTTAAGGGCTTGTGGTGTTCTTATTTTATTCACTATAACTACAAGCGCAGTAATGATAATTGCCACCCAGTTCCAAGCTGTGGTTGCTCTAAATACCGTGAAAACGATGTGTCCTTCACTAATTAATTATTTTAACCAAACTTAAAGGGGTTATGTGACGCACTGACGCTATTTTGCTCAAAAAAGCTTTTTCTTTCGTCTATTGAATTAATAATAATAATAATAATAATAATAATAATTAGTGTATACTAAAACAGTGGATAGTGTTTTTCCCGCGCTCTTATTGGCTACTTAATCAATGAATATCCTGCACTATTCACTGATTCACCTCTAGTTCCTCCGAGCGAGCGACGCCAAACTCGCGTAAGTTGCGAGCAAAATGCCTTCCCGGTTTGCTGCCGTAACATTTAACCAGAAAATTTCTCAACTAATCAAGCAAGCTGTTCCCGAAATACACGAAGAAGGTGAGGAAATTCGGTGAGGAAGTTTGAACAGGTAAAGCTTTGTCATTTTGACTTGAATTTATCGATAAAACCGGTGAAAAAGTTTTCTATTACCAAATGCAAATTACGCTGAAGTCTTGCGTTACTTTATTTAGTTGACTTGTTCATAAATAAGCTTAAAACTACATTTAATAATCTTTTTCACAAAACGATTTTAAATACAAAAAGAATTCACAACTCCTTTTGTAAAAATTTCCCCGCAAGAGCTAAACAAATGCTTCAAAAGTTTTATTTGTCGGCAAGAAAAAGCGACGACGGCCGTTCGGTCATTGCGCGCCAAAATGTAATCGTTGGCAACAGTAAATGAGTTAAAAATCATATTTTTGTGCTCAATTATCTCACTGTTTTAGTACATACTAAATATTATTATAGTTATTATTATTATTATTATTATTATTATTATTATTATTATTATTATTATTATCAAATTAATTCAATAGATGAGAGAAAAAAAGCTTTTTTTTAAGCAAATAGCGTATATTTACTTCGCCGCTTCGCGGCCTCGGTAATTACCCGCACCACTATAGCCACCTCCACTTCGGTGAATAATTAAGAGCCAATGTCTGTAATTTTCGAGAATCGGTTGACAGTCGTGAATTTTTGAATTTCTTCATATTTTGCCCACATAATCTCTATAGTACACTTATTTCAAAAATCGCAGTAAAACTTGTAACGGCTTTTTATTTTTTCCTGAATCGGGCAAAGTTTGAAAAACGCCAAATCGGCGCTCTTTCGAGTATGAAATTAGCGAAAATTAAGCATTTTCTTCGCGCTCGTACATAAAAATGGGATGATATCTCTAAATGAAATCAAGTCACAAGGAAAACAGAGACTTGTACTTTATAATTCTGCAATTATCTTTAGACAAGCTGTTTAAATGTGACTGTGTTGGCCGCAAGAAGAAACACGATTTCGGCTCTTTTCAAAAATGGCAAATTTGACCTAACTTTGCCATCGAAAAAAACAACTGATACATGGAATCTCAACATGAAACAAACACTATTTTAAAGCATATCCTTTGCCGTTTCTTGTGTTAAGAAATTTTTGGCGGCATTACAAAAGTGCGTCGCTGAGACACCGAAACGTGCAGCGTAGTTTCGCACGTTGGAACGCTGAAAACAAGCTAGCCGCGAGTGTAGGCACACAAAAGTATTTGCTAATTTACCTTGTTTTACAAGGGGCACATTACGGGAAGCTCTAAAAATCTTTTGAAAAACGATTTTCAATTTGATAGTCATAAAAAAGAACTAAGTAGATTAACACTGCATTTGATTGAACGCAAGTAGCTGAAAAAGACAGCGCTGTTAAGTTCTCGTGGACTTTAAATATTGACCTCGAGTTTCTGCACCTAAAATAAAGCCGCTAGAAACGGCGTGCTAGCTCTAAATGGGATTCGACATCTCTAAGAATTACTTACCACAGTCGTTTCAACCGCAAGTGGCCGCAGTTTGCCGAAATCTTCCCTCGTTTAGCCTCGGACTAAACGCTGTGATGCGTGATGAAAGCCCGTGTGTAATTTGAGTCTGGTCACGCAACTGTACAGACAAGGATAAATCATCGCACGAGTGTACAATTAACACTGTTTTTTTTAGTTTTATGTTTTATATTCCCAAAACATGTCGAACTTAACTTGATTTTAGGATGTCACCAGCCGAAACTCAAATAAAGAAAGAAAACAAATAGAGTAAGCCGAGTCTGAAAAACTTTTCAGACTAGTTTTCTTTTATTTGCACTAAGCCTTCTGTGCCTTTGCTTGTAATAAACTAATCTTTACCCCGCTTAGCGTATAGACTTCTTTAATGAATTGAGGGATTTAGGTACACACGTATGCCATATGCAACATGAAGGTAGAGCAGGGAAATGGAAACGAGTAAAACTGTTTAAAGAAAATTGGCCAATGCTCCGCAAAAGAACATTCCTGAAAAACCAGAAATCGAAAATGGACAATGGACACATTTGATGAGCGAAATACAAGTATTTAACATGTTTAAATTACTGAAAGTAGTATTGCTTTGCTCCTCTTCAGCAAGGGCAACTTCTGGCGAGACCTCAACCAGCTGTTGACGAATTGTACTGATCCCTCGCCCCCCGAAGAGAGGCCCTTAAAGGCCGGTCTACACAGTATGGGGTAGACCAGAATGCATGTACTGTTAGCTCCCGCCTGAAAAAAAAAGTAGTCACCTGGGCCCGGTTGTTCAAACGTTGGATAGCGCTATCCACTGGATAAATCACTATCCAATGGATAAGTATTTGGGAAACCAATTGCATTATCCACTGGATAGTGATTTATCCATCGGATAGCGCTATCCACCTTTTGAACAACCGGGGCCAGGCTCTATCCGCCACCATCCCCCCCCGGCACTTGTTCGCAGGCTAGAAAATAAACCAATTCACTGACAAGTTCTTTTTCATAACGTCAAAGTCCGTAGCGTAAATGAAAAAATGCTTTAAAGTGCCTCAGACATTTTACTTACTATCTTTCAACCAAATACGTTGCGGAGAAAAGAGATAAAAGGCTGAAAACAGCCTTTCATTTCGATTTAAAATTTCAGATGGAGAATGCCCTTTTCCTAGGTCTGCACCTGCAGTGACTTGTGTGCTAAAACTACTTCGTGGTGGTATCTCTCAGGCAAAAACAACCGCCTAGCGGAGAGGAGCGAGGTGAGAAGTCCGTGGCCATTTTCGAAAAGAAAAAGAAGTGTAAAGGCAGCACCTTCGTCGCTCAGAAAACGTCTGCGTATATAATTTTCTTCAGGCCGCACAGAGTTATCAATTAATGTGCCTTTACAGACCCCTTTTTAAATGAGCAGCCAGCATGGCCAGTAGGCTGTTCTGAAACGGTACAACGTGATTTGTTCTCCGCCACCCGGAACCAAACATTTAGCGGTGGTGAGGAAAAACTTTTATTTTTATGCGCCAATTTTGTGGATCAAACAAAGTCTGCTAGCTCTAAATGTAGTGATAAAGACATGAATTGTTGTATGTGTAGGGTTGATCCTAATGGAGAACCCAATGCCAACCAACCCACCCATCTCCTCCTCCTTCCCTAAAGTAGACTTTTCATGACGTTAGCATAATCACCTGAGACATCTCGTAAAGTTCACTAAAATAATAGCAAGCACCTTCGTAGCCTGTTCACAGACCCTCTACTTTTTCATTAGAGATCGTCGATCTATTTTCTCTTTGAAGATCGTCGATTTTGCGTATGAAAATAAAAGCCGCGGGGGATTTATTGACCAGTAGAGCAAGGGGCTCTCTCGCGCGCGCTCGCTTCGCTCGCGTGCTCGTCTATTTTCGAAACGAAAGAGGAGTGTAAAAGCTGCACATTCGTCGCTCAGAAAACGTCTGCGTATATCATTTTCAGTTCAGGCCATACAGAGTAATCAATCAATGTGCCTTTATGGACCCCTCTATGAGCAGCCAGTAGGTTGATCTAGAACGGTACCACGTGATTTGTTGCACCGCTACCCGGAACCAAACATTTAGAGGTGGTGAGGAAAAACTCATATTTTCATGCGCCAATTTTGTGGATCAAACAAAGATCACCTAACGTAAATGCAGAAAATCTTACTTTTATCATTAGCATGGTCGGGTCGATGTTTGGTTATTGCCCTACATACTCACGTGACTAACAAGTCAGGAGCATACCAAGTGACTCACGACATCTTTTCGATGATCGCAATACATTCAGCATTACTGGGGCCACAGGCGCCACAAACCAAGTTTGAATATGTGCGCGATTCTATACGAAGATACAACAAAGACTTGCACCGTAAAACACTTCTACCAGGAATTTCTTTTCCGGCGCGTTACGCGTCACGCAGTTCCGGAATGTCATCTTCCCTCGTGTTGACAGATTGAAAACATATACAAACTTAACTTCGATTCTGCCGTGATGCAGAATTTAGTTAGCGGTACTGTGACCCCGTCTAGCATTTAAATTCAAGTAAGTAAATAACTTTTCTGATATTGAGGTTTCAATACGATTAAAACTATAGCAAGCGAGTATTTCAAAAATATTCCCCTCTACTAACTGTGATTTGAACTGCGTATTCGTCTCTTCATTATGGTTTATCGCAAAAATCAGTTGAAAGGAATCATGTTAAACCGAACAGAAACGCCGAAATATAATCTGAAACCGTTACAACTCTGACTAGGATTTAAATGTCGAAGTAACTTAGGTTTGCGAAGGATTAATATGCCAAGCGTTGAAACTTGCTTGTTGCACGCGCTTTCCTGGTGTCAAAATACCCTTCAGGTTTTGGTCTCTCGACAGTGCGCATTTGGAATGCCGCCAGAAACATTTTAACACAAACAACAGCAAAGGATATGCTTCAATACAGTTCTTGTTTCATATTGAAATTCCGTGTACCAACTGGGTTTTTACGATGGTGAAGTTAGGTCAATTTGCCATTTTTGAAAAGTGCTGGAACCGTGTTTCTTCTTGGGGCCGGTACAGTCACATTTAAACGGTTTATTTAAAGTTAACTGCTGAATTATAAAGTACAAATATGTGTCTGTTTTGTGACTTGATTTCATCTACAGATATTATTCTGTTTTTATGTCCGAGCGCGAAGAAAATGCTCCATTTTCGCTAATTTCATACTCGAAAGAGCGCCGATTTCGAGTTTTTCAAACTTTGCCTGATTCCTGAAAAAATAAAAAGCTGATACAAGTTTTAACGTGATTTTTGAAATTAGTGTACTATAGAGATTATTTGAGCAAAATATGAAGAAATTCAAAAATTCACGACTGTCAACCGATTCTCGAAAATTACAGACATTGGCTCTTAACAATTAACGAATGAGGCTGAGTATTTTATGAAGAATTATGGAGATCGAGGAGGGTGTTAGGCCGTAGACCGAGGCGGATAACACCCTCCGAGATCTCCATAATTCTTCATATGATAAGAAAGCCGAATTCAATAATTGTTTTATCATTCATTCAAAATAATTATTTGTTTAAAAACAAAGCTAAAACATGCTAACCTCCATCGATGTTAAGTTCACCTCCGATAGTGCACGTTTAGGGTTGTTCAACTCCGCAAATATTCTCCAAATAGCAAATGTCGCCCTTCGAGTTGTGTTGTTGCTGTTTTTGCCATGTTTTTAGCTGTAATTTCACCTAGTTCTTACTCTTGATACGAGTGAAATGTCCGCCATTTTTTGTTTTCACAACCAAAACAACTCAACCTCGTCCCCAGGTCTTCTCGGTTAACGGTGCATTAACCTTCAAGAACGCTGCATTTTTGACGTCATTTCCTCGTTAAACACAAAATTCTTCCAAATTTGGTCATCAGAAACTGGTTATGGTGAATTATGCGTGTGCTTTTAGCCAATCAGAACCGATGAAATATCTTGAATGAATAATAATTGTTATTTATTTACTTATATAGCACTATATCCATAAAAATAATGCCCCATAGTGCTTCCCAGAGATAAAAACCTGCCTTACAATATAAAAATGGTTTACAAATAGACTCTAACTAAGGATCAAAGAGGCTGGAAAAACAAAATTTACAGCCAATGTTATTAAAGACTAAGACTAAACCCTAGAGCTAGAAAAGGTTAAAAAAAAATACAACTATTCAAAAATGTTTCAAAATTAAATCTAAAACTACAACCTAAAGCTAAAAAAAGGCTAAAACAAAAAGGAAAAATTTACAGCTGTTAAGAAAAGTAATTTAAAATTTAAATCTAAAAGCACTGAAACAGAACGTACATTCTTAATTCCAAAATTAATGGACCATTTTTGTTATGCAAGATTATATTTAGGCCGTTCAATCAGAAAGCTAAGCAAAAATCTTTATTAACATATGACCAATTTACATTTCACTATCATAGACTTAAATTTTGATGAAATAAAAAAATTAAAAAGAACCTAAAATAATAACTTACAAGCTCACGCCATTATCACTTTCTAAAATTAGCGGACACACGCTTGGCTAGCGTTTGAGCGGCAGTCATCAATGAAATCCCCTTGTGGAATTTTATGGAAGGGTGTCCTGGAACCTCTTACGCAGGTGCGTACCGACCTTAAAATCTCAATGTGATAAGGTTCCTCATTTTTTTCTGAGAGCCTCTCGGCTAGGCGGTTGAAAAAGCAGTTGCAGTCGGCTCTCATCCCACCGTTGGTTCCAAAAACTAGGGGAGTGAAAGATCCCATTTCAACGTCCAGCACCCTCTGTTGGTACTTCCGCTTTTTCTCTTCCTGCTCCTTAAAGATTGTGGATGTTGCTTTTCCCTGGTTACACTTGGAGTTAACATGCGTTACTCTAACATCAAAAAATGCTGTCACTCCGCGAGACCAAAACCCCCCCGCCTTCAAGACCAGTCTTGCCTCCGGGCGGTATACTTCTCACCACAAACACACTTGCATGGTAATTCGGACAAGGGCATATTATACCGTAAACGGAGAGCGTCTCTGAATTATTGTTTATTCAGCACTAAATCTTGATCGACAAGAGGCACTGCGGTAAGGCATGAGCTCGCACCCTTGTCTCTCGATCGATTGGTTAACTGACCGCAGCAGTTCCGAGGGTAGAGTGAAATCAATACTTTCCATTCTCGATTTCACCGACGCAGTTTTCAAGGCTTGATGTTGTCTTTGTAACTCGTCCGTGGAATTCTCGCCTGCCACCATGAACATGCTCTGTGTGGTAATAGAATCTACGTGCGGTGCTGTTATTGACGTATTTAGAAGCAGCAAACTGCTTTGGAGCTTCAGACCGTAAGTCGGGTACGCCTAGCCCTCCTTGAGCGGGTGTTAACGTAACGAGCTGACGCAGTTCACTAGGGAGAGGCTCCGCTTGACCGAATAGTGTTGGGAGAAGTAAGTCGTCGATCGCCTCGTGGATAGGGTCAACGTAATCTTCAAACGACTCTATTGTGTGCATGAAATCGGAAAACTTAATTGGATTTGTAACCCTTCATTCAAACTGTTTCCAGTCGTCTTTTGCAACGAATGACAAGGAAGGACATTGATTTAAACCTTTTTTTTAATACTTTGCCTGCAAAAATCACCAAAAAAGTTAATATGGTAATAATAACAATAATAATAATGATAATAATAATAATGAATAATAATAACAAGAAGGAAAGAAGCTGAACAATAAAAGACATCGCTTGCCTATTTGACCATCGAGTTAATCTTAAAGAACAGGAAAAAATCGAAAATAAAAAGAGAGCTGAAGCGTCTGTGGAATAAAGAATTTGTGCTTGTACCGATCATCACTGGTGCCCTAGAAACAGTCAGTAAAAGATTCCATCTTTATCTAAAGAAAGCAGGACTCGACGGAAGTATTCTGCCAGGCAAAAAGCATGTTTACTGGGAACAGCAAGAATTATAAGAGGGTCTCAATGGAGTGGTGGCCTTTACGGTTATCGGCTAACGTTTTGGCTCTTTTACGGCTATCGGTTAATTTTTCTCAGTTACGGTTGACAAAAAGTTAAAAATTGATTTCTTTTGTTTCAAAGAGTTGAATATTAATAAACCAGTATTATTGGTATCTTCAAGCAAAATAAAGGTCTTATCATCTCGGGATAAAATGAAGTTATTCTTTTGAAATTTTTAACTTTTGATAGATCATACTATTTATAAAGTATTCCATTTTTAATATCATTTTACGCATAGAAATGTCAATAGTCAATTTAAAAATAATCTTTGTGAAAAAGCAAAAGCAGACACTCGAACGCCCAACTCCAGGCAGGGAGCGCGCGGGGGGGGGGGGGGGGGCGGCATTCATTATAACAGAAATGGCCGTTTTCACACTAGAGACGGATTATTCGTGTGAGATTGGTTATCTGTTTGATAATTCGCGTCAGATAGGTAATACGTCTTAATTTGAAATGGAAAGGGTTTTAATTTTGAATGAACAATCCGCCTGACTTTATCCGTTAATTTTGACGGACAGTTTGAAGATAGATTATCCGTTTCAAAAAGGCTGTGTACAGCCGCCCCCTCCCCTCAGAAAAAAAATCGGAGAAGGGGTTTCGGTGGGGGAGGGGGCGACTGTGCACAGGCCAGTCTCAGACGGATAATCCATTTCTAGTTCTAGTTTGAAAACGACCAATAACAAAATTCCCGTGTCCAATGTTTTTAATGATAGCGAAGGACTGTACAGAAAGACTGTCTGCCGTTGCCTTGTCCATAGGCCTCATTATTCCGCCCGTCTAACGCGTTTCGGGTCACGTGGTCCGAGCGAGTTTTTTTCTCAGATACGCCACCGAAATGCCTTCACCGAGGGATTGCGTGGGAAGACGCCGAACAGGGACGAGGCATGGCAATGTCTACGTTAGCGTCAGAGAAAAACAGGGAATTGTTGTTTATCGGCTGCGTGTTTTACAAACAGTGACATCTCTAGGTGTTATTTTACTAGTATTTCGACGGGACGACCTCCTGAAAATCGCAAATTTTAATCCCCAGCAAGAAGCGAGATTTTCACTATGGAAAAAATTAGTTCCCCGAGAGAGCGGCGGAAATGGAGTTTAGGTCTAGGTCACAACTAAAAGGCGCTTGGCCTAACGTGCGTACGGAGTCAAAATAGCCGGGAAATAGATAACGCAACCATAAGTGAGTTTAGCAGCTGCACCTTCCTTAAAATTAACAAAGCTAGGGAACAATTTCTTTTACGGTTAACTCTTTTCTACCCTATTTACGCCTAACGGTTAAAATTTTTCAATCTTTACGGCTATCGACCAAATTTTTGGCCGTTTTACGCCTATCGGTTAACCCCATTGAGACCCTCTTATAAGAAAGGTGATGGATACCTAAGGTGACGGGAGGTCACCTGGTACCAGGGAATGATCCGGTTGGACGACCAAGAAAACTGACAATATATACTATAGTAATAGTTCTCATTACGCATTTCGCATGCGCCTCAGTACGTTTACAAAAGTGTTACTAGTATTGATATTAAAAATAGCTACGTTGTAGGTACAAGTATTTTTCTATGTGTATTTTAAAATAATAATAATAATAATACTTCTTCTGTGGTTTATAACAGGCAACTAACAAAATGCTTGTTTGAACAGGAAAGTTTTTAAATTAGACTTAATAAAATCTGAGTTTGGGATATGTCTTGGTAGTTGATTTCACAACCGTGGTGCGTCAGTTGAAAAGTCTGTCTCTATAAATATGTAGTAAGATTAGATCTAGGCATAGCTTTTGTTAGTGCTGTTTGATAGCATTTGTCATTTTGTGTATGGGTCAAAGGCACTAAGTATTAACCTCTGCACTCAATTGACCTAAAGCGTGTTCACTGTACAGCTATACCTTTGTGACTCGCCCGTTTAACTTTACTGGCTAACGTCTTTGCATAAAGGTGGTCGCAGCGGCCAGCCGCTTAATCGCTTAATTGAGAGGATGCTGCTTGATCAAAACTCACTTAAAAAGTCTGGAAGACATTTGGTCCTTATGTTGTTGTTGTTTTAATTGACTTTATTTTTCCCTTACAGATAACTGTAAAGGAAACAAAGCTGACAATAAATCTGTCTGTTTGAGACGATTATCGTTGCAAGTTTTATTCAAGACTAAGTTCCCGTATAAGTTATGTTTTGAACTTTACGTATGAAAATATCAAACGCTTTTTGTAGCCGTCGTAATACACTCTCGCCGTCAGTAAACTGTGCCTGTTCAAAATACCATCACCGTCCTTCACCGTTTCCGGGAAAACAATTAAAAGCTATTTCTACGGTACAGATCTGAAAAATAAAAACGGTTCCTTGCATCCTTACGGTGGCCTACATGTTAAACATAAACTTGTTTTCGAGAAAACCTGGCAAAAGTGTTGACCAATCATAGCGTGCCATTTACAAAAGTACGATTTCAAAATAAAAACAAACGACCGCGTTGCATCAAGGTTGGCAATGGGCCTTTAATTAACTTTATTTTTTCCAAATCTTTGTTAATGGCGACGTAATTTATACTCCAACTTGTGAGGTATTGACCCTAAAAAAACTCTATCGAGCCACCTTAATTAACTTTATCGTTTTCCCTTACAGATAACTGCGACATAACTGGCAATAAAAGTGTCTGTATGAGACATGATAATGTGACGAAACCTACTAAAACACCGCAAACCAGAACAACCTCATCACATGAGTTCACCACCACAGAAACAGACAGTACAAGTTCAGCTACTCAACCACCGGTGCCAGGTTTGCCAAGCACCATGCTAATGCCTTTTCATTCAAAGTTGTTGCCGAATTTGATAGGGAAAGTATCGTTTGCTTCGAAACGCCGGAAAAACAAGTTTGCCTTTTAGAAATATTTTCTGAAAGGGAATTTATGTCTTTTTTTTTTTTTTGAGAACGTTAAGGTAATTTTTTCAACGGAACACCTTATTCTTTGGTTCGAAACGGCTCAGCCGGAGACATTGGAGCTGAGGGACTTGTCAGAAATTAGCAGGGGGGAGGAGGGGGTGGGAATTTTAAATGTGGGTTCGGAAATGAGGTGACCCATCCCTGCAATGGGAGGGAAATTTGCTAACCATCCCCCTCACCTTGGCCTAAAATATCATGACCCCCCCCCCCCCCTCTTATATAAATGATAAAATCTAGTTCTTGCAATACACTAGGGTGAGTCAGTATTATGAAAGCTCAAAATATATTTCTAATCTATTCTTTGTAATGCCATATACATACATTTTAGGTGACAGCATTAAGAGTCCGACACTCATTCTGACAGCTGACCACTCGACTCTCCTATTTCTCCCAGGTTTTTTTTTTTTTTACAAAATAAAGAACTTCTTATTTCTTCTGTGAGTGAACCTCTACATGATCACGAACACATATTTGCATGACCCTCCCTCTTTTAACGGTCCATTTTTCATGACCCCTCCCTTTATTTTCTGCAGTCTCAAAAAGTTGTGACCCTCCCTCTGTTTCCACCCCCTGCTAATTTCTGACAAGTCCCTGAGTAAAATTCATTCATCATTTTTTCAAGTTTCATCATCAAAGCAAATGAAAAGGGCTAAAAACTATGGGGGGTACATGGAAAGCTCGAAAAAACTGAAAAGTAATAAATAGAGGAATGTTTCAATTGCAAATTTTTCAAGCCTTTTTCCACTAAGAAATACTTTTAAAAAATAAATTAAGCATGCGGCTTGTAACGAAGGTCCCTTTTCGGTCTGAAGGGGGGACTTGAATAGTTGAAAACGCTCGGTTTTAGTTTTTTCTTTTCTTCCTTTTTTAAGGTTTTGAACCTTGCAATGAACATGGATTTTAAGTTAAATACGCGAATAAGATGGACATACGATTTACTGCGCTTTTCACAAACATGCGAACTCTAAAGTTCAAAGCCGCCTTCAGAATTGCGTTTTTCGCTGCCGTCAATCATAATTACGATCACAAACAACGAACCTTGAAACACAGAAACACACAAAACGCATCAGAATCCACCAATCACAAATCACAAACCTTGACCTTTTGAACCCGTTAAAGTAAAGTTTTGTTTCCTAAGAGGTCCGTTAAGATGATTGACGGCAGCGAAAAACGCAAACGTCAGTTGGCTTTTGAACTTCAGAATTCGCATGTTTGTGAAAAGCGCAGTAATGTATCGCGTGTATCGTACTCGCTTATATCACATTTTTGTTTGTTCTCTATAGCATATTCAAACCCACGATTAGGCTACGAGGATAAATATGACACAATGGTTGTAGTAGCGGTAACGCTGGCAGCATTGTTATTCATCGCACTGATTGCACTTGTTGTAGTGTTGTTTCTGTGGCGCAAAACAAGACAATCAAACGGTAACTTAATCGTACAACTGAATACTGTGTCATTAATTGATGTTAATAACTTCAATTTAGACTATTTCCTTTTAATTGTTAGCTGTGTTTTTGAAAGGAATCAGAGCCCGAGGAGACTCCTTTGTAGTAATGATACAATAAATCGGTTGCGGATCTGCTCTTTGGAAATTATATGATAGTGCCTTCTATTCCGATAATTAGGTTTTAATTAAACAGCTCTTCTTTTTTTTTGTTGCTTTTTTTGTTTATCTCAGTAAAGCTAGCTCTAAGCAATACATAATACCTAATTGGGTTTCCGTCTGATAAGAAATACTGTAAGTGATACCCTGAAAATGTACATTTTTTTATATTACAGTCTATACCCTTTACTCTGTGACGTTATTATGTCACGCACACAATTCACGTGACTTAGTTTAGCCAATTGTGTCAGATTATTCCCGGCACACTTCACTTGCAAGTTGTTGAAGCTTGAAGCTTCGCTTTCATCGACGTCTTGAGATTCCAAGTGCCTTTTGTGCCGTTTATTTGAACTGAATCTTAACATGCATGGTGTCAGAAGTGGGATGGTGCTCTTTTTAATTCAAAAGAATTTTCAGCCTTTGCCACAATGTCAAGTTTGAACACGTTACCAGTCTTCCAGAGTATACGCTGAGTAATGGCAAAAAGGAAAATGCAATTAAGACACAGCAAAAAGTCTGATAAAGCGAGGACCAACTCAGATATCAATCCAGCATGCTTTACCTGTCAGGCTAGAAACCCCAACCAAAGGTTACGAAGAGTTAGCCTGCTTAAGGGATGTTTGGTAGACGCACCAGAACAGCGTGCCGACCTCAAGAGAACTCCTGAAACCCAAGTTATTCAGAGATGTCAGAGAGAGGATGCTGGAAAGGAAACAAGTCCAGACACGCTATTAGAACCGAAAATGCGAGCTTCACGAAGCAATTGATGTTCATGCTACGTTATTGCGAGCTTTGGCAACCACGTATAGCTGCAAATAGCATTCGTCGAAAAGTGTGACAATAGCCTAAAATTGTTGGATACTTTTCGATCTGCTGAAGCAACCAGCGCTCACCTCAAAGCGATTGGCGGGAATCATCACATGCAGCACAGCATTGGAAATGTCAATTTCTTAAACAAGCCTGGAACGTCGAATGTGCTACCCACGCAGCAAAGGTCAGAAGCCCCGTTAAAATAGCCCCTACAGGAGCCTAAAGAACAACTATTTAAATGCTGTCAACATTTCTGAAGAAGTCACGTCAAGCAGCGCACTAAATGTCCCTCGTTTGGAAAGTTGTACGGTAAATGTCAAAAGCCAAATCATTTCTCAGAAATGTGCCACAGTGGTGAGGGTAAATTAAGGTAGCTGTCCTTGGAGCGGTGTTAACCCGGTCGATTCAGAAAATTCCTCCGAAGGTGAATTACAGTCCTTAACCTTTCCCACGAGTAGCGGTAGAGGGATGATTTGGGCCGTTTTGGTGTCTAGTAAGTGTCTAGCAAGGCCTAGTGAATGACGTTACCTCATTAGTAAAACATATGTGTCTATAGTCACTGTCTTCCTGCATACTAATTACTGTCAAACTCAGAAAACTGTGAACACCTGAAAAATTTCAGGAATGCTCATTGTGTACTGGTCAATCGAAATAAAGTGAGTATGTCTAAATGTCGCGGGTCGCGTCTCGCGGGTAGAGGCAGCGGGTGCGGGTGCGGGTAAACATAAATCACCAAATTTAACATTAAATTATCAATAAATTAAAGGAAATTTGATTATGTTTCAAAGAAGATTTGCAATACTTTTTTTTGTTTTTGGTCAACAGGTCATAACGAGGAAGCCTAGTTATTTAAAGCTAACTAAGGGCGATACAAAGGAAAAAGACACTAAAGAAATATCCACATGATTAAAACTACATTGGCTAGTTAAATTTGCACTAAGTAACCGAGCTACTGGCGTTTGGCCGGTGGGATTTGTAGGGGAGAAGGTTAACGTTCTGATAGAGATAAGAAGAGTATCTCTGGTTCACGTTCTCTCCAAAGCTTGAATTTGGTTATTTTATGTAGTTGTTTTGCAGACTGCATGACTTTTTCAAAAGTCATTCAGTGTTTTTTATGGTTCTGGTATTGCGCAGGAGCTCCCGCTCGACGCCAAGTTTGGATTATGTGATGACTTATCTTGGTGGTTGATTCAAAAAACCTTCCGGGGATTACACCCACTCCCCTACCTTGTACGCCCAAGGGTTTAAGGTTACTTAAAGTTGCAATATTACAAAAAAGTAGTTGGCCCTTTGCTGACCTCTATATTACCTATATGTAGCAGCGAAGTGTATTGAAAAGGGAGTGTAAAAATTCAGTGCCCGCTTTAAACAGACGAATTCCCATTAGACTGTAAAACTTACTTTAACTAATACTTCTTTTTTTCTTTTTTCTGCAACTCAAGACAAATAAAATTATTTGGGGGGCATAAATGCGTAATCTAGCAGTTGGGTTTTTATCATCACCATGTTGCGAGTGATCAGTCTTAAATCTTATTTCCTCCATGCCTAAGTAAATACGCCAACAGTGTTGCTCAGTTTTTCGAAAAATCAAAATTTCGTCAAGACCCCCTTCCCCCCCCCCCCCCCCCCCCAAGATTTGAAAATTGGCAAGTGAAACGAGGGTTTAGCGCTGTGATAGGTTAGACAGAAAAGAGTTAGGGGGTAATTACATGAGATCGGGACGAACTCAGGCCGGTACAAATTGTAATTTTTGCAGTCGTTTACATGAGACCGAGACAAAACGATACGTTGATTACAAGAGACCGGTACAAGCTCAAAAACAGGAGATTCTTGGATCTATATAACTCTCTTAAGTCGATTATTTAACATATTATTCGCTGTCTGTCCTAACTGGTAAAAATTTACGTCAATTACTACAGTGAGTAGAGAAGTGAGATTTTACTGCTCCCAGAAAATTGTAAACTTAGTCTAACGCTCATCTGGTGGCATGTTAAATGCACAGCATCTCATATTGGAGCAATCCCTTAATTAACCGAAGCATATATTCAATTGAAGCTACTTCCAAGTCTTGTTTACAGTTATTCATAGCAGTGTTCTTATTTTGCGCGGAAAAAGCAAAAATGATAGAGCCATACCAAGAAAAATTGCTATTAATGGACACGGTCAGAGATTTATTTCCGTTTTACATGAGAACGGTACAGCCTCAGACCGGTACAAAAGTAAGACCTGTTTCGAACGTCGTGCCACTGCCGTTGTAAGACTGCAGCAGGACACTAGCACAACTTGGTTTCAGACGTCGAATTTAGTTCAGTCGAATAGAACGGCTGTTGCCACACAAAAAAAGAAACGGTGTAGCAAACTTTTATATGAATTGAGTTAGGCACGGCGGTAGCACGACGTTTGAAACCAAGTCGAGCTACTGCCGTGTGGCTTGCCGTGCTACACGGCAGTAGCACGACTTGGTTTCACGTTAGATTTGTGACAAACAACATCAGCCACACTAGTAACCTGTACTACTACAATCAGACAACGGGAAATTCGAAATTTAATGTTTTGACACCATTAGACCATTTTTTTCCCCGACTTTTTAAGGGCTCAAAACATGGTTCGAGTTATCAAGGGTAAAATTACATAGAAATGATCTGAGGGAAACAAAAACTACTTCGAGTCATTGACTAGACCTTGCTAGACACTAACTAGACACCAAGCGGCCCAAATCATCCCTCTACCACTACTGACACGTTAAGGAAAAGAGAGCCTTGTTGAAAAGAAAATCTTCGCGACAATGGAAATCGCAGAAGAAAGTGTTCAGACGCAGATTGACACAGGCGCGTCATATCGTGTGTTGCCTGACACGTTTGTGCCTCCAGGAAGAATGATTACTTAGTCTGACCGTACTTTGAAGATGTCATCATCATTATCTCAATTAGGTCGATAAGCCGGTTAGGTATACACCAACCAGTTTCAATCTGAGGAGGTTTGTTTGTGATTTCCTTGTATAGCTCATAGGGGCCTGACTGTAGCCTCTGCACTAGTATCTGCTTTGATCTGTACATCCATCTCAGCGATTATGAGATCAATTAAGCTCTAGATTTTTTTCGAGTACCGGAGACACTATCCAGCTCAACAGATCCAAAACAGGTGTGCACATCAATGGGGTCTCATGTTCCACGGCTGCAACTTGTTAACCTTCAGCACTTAAGTCTTTGCACACCTTCTTACATTTGTTGCATTTTTTCCAAGTGAAGGCCTGGCAGCGAGATGATTGAGTAAATGGGTGCTTGTTACCACAACACTTACAGGAAGCGAGCAGTTGTCCTTTCTTCAACCTTGAGGTTTCTAATAGAGTGAAGTGAACGTTCGGTACGAGCAACTTTTGGTGTGTTAAACTTGTACTTCTGGATGTACGGCAATAATTGTGAGTAGCTTGTCGCGTCAAATCTGGCACTCCCTCAGCAGTTCGCCTCGCAATTCATCTGAAAAAACTCCTCCCAGGATACGATCATGACACCAGTCGCCCAGTAAATTACATTTTTAGCACCCTGATACAATTCCTTTAACTTGTGCATGACAGACATCTTTGTTTTTGTCACCAGTGAACCCAAAGTGGCTGTATACTCTTTGATGGCTTCCGGTCCAGCATAATGTAATAACTTATTCATCTTCAGTTCGTCCGCTTTATCGTCTTTGCCTTTATGACAAGGAATGTCTTAAATCCGCCAGTTCTCAGCAGCATTAGCGTCAGGCGCCGAATTGACCATGATCGAACGGACATCCGTGATTCTCGATTGGCCATCATGAACACTCCGAAACAACTCAACAAGAAAAATGTTTGTCCTATCAACTCGTTCTATACTTTTTCACAGTTCACTAGCTGTCATCCCACCTCTTGCCGAGAGCTACTGTATTCCACTTAGCAAGTCAAAACACAACGCGCATGGTCACCTGCCAGTCAGGGGCTCCTAAAGGCGATCCCCGAAGGTTCCAATGCTACAACACATGCTGAGTATAGTTATTATTATAAAGATTGAAAGGGATTTGAGCAAATTGACCAGACAAGACTTTTTATCTTTAGACTACAGAAATTTCCACTGACATTAGCGTACATTATAACCTGCTGACCCAATATTGTTATAACCTCTTTTATTTTTCTTCTTTTTATTTATCTTTCTTTATATAGATGCAAGGGACAAAACTGCTGAAAGGTACAGTCCCTGCCAAAGTACAATCTCGCCTGAACTTCATAGTTGCAAGGACAAAAATTAAACGCAAAATGTCTGGATGTCTATTTACGCCAAATACAACCCACCACTGCCCCTTCCCAGCCCCCTGCCCCCAGCAACAGCAGCCACTAACACTACAAACACGAAAGTAAATCTAAGTAACGGGCTGCTTATCGACCCGGAAAAAGAGCCAATAAATTCCACTTGACTCAAACTTTGCATTTTGTAGAGACAACCCCATCTGTTGTCCCGTTGAGATTTGTCTGTGTTTAAGCATCACGGCATCATAGCTAAACATAGCGTGCGTGCGTTCAATAGTGCTTCTCCAGATTCACTTTTCCTTTACGACGTCAAGCACAAGTAATATATTTCAGCAATTTAGAACTCACAAAACTTTATATTTCTATGAACATCGATAAATTACAAGTACAGACTACCTGCAAATATCGAAGCTCATCGAGCTAGGTCATGGAGACGTATCACTTACCCTTAAATTAAATCAATACAAACTAAGAATGTTGCATTGTACTTCTCCAGGATTGAACTTGAAATTCAGAATACCTCATTGTTGAATCCAGCGCAGGGTGCCCATAGACGACAGAATGGTGTGTCTCATGAAAACGACGAGGAAGGGTGTGAAGACGAAATTGTACAATCTGGTGGGACGGAATGCGGATACGCTACCTTGCATCATCCTTCAAGAGTAAGTTAAATCTCTCATTTAAATCCAGACTTTTCAAGAACGTACTCGTTGATAGTGAAGGAAACGAAGAGTTGTAATGTCTCTACTATTCTTTATTATTATTTTTTATACTTTAGTACTAAGAAATTTCCAGCTGTTGGCAATTATCTTTGCCCAATTGTTTGAGACTTATATCATTTACCTATACCGACTCAGTATTTATCGTACCTAACTGTGACGTACAGCATGCATATAGTCTGTAGCGACTGTGATACCGTTCTGAAATATGAGAGGTCTTTACTGCCGGCGTAAATGCGAAGTTGAACTTGAGTCAGTTAATCGCAGTCATCATACGGCCATTAAGGATGAAGAGTGGATTGGTCCATGTTGATGGTCACTTCTGTTCGTTCTTTGATGTAGGAATAATGCCCCAGGCAGTTAATGGCGGTTAAGTCGCAGGTGTTTCGGCGGCATGTGAGACCTCAGTACAATACTCGTCAAATTTTGTTAAAACAGTAGAATAAAATTGGGGATTTGTTTTTGTCACGCCATCTCAACCAACTTTTTAAACGTTTTTCTGAGTTCACTTCTTCTCTTCTTCCCCAAAGTTTAATTCGTGCATATTTGCAAATGGGGACACGTGAATCAACATTCGGGATAGCGTAACGTGACAAGTGTTTTAACAATTGTGACGTGTAGGTTCAACTGTCCAGTTGATATAACGAAAATGGTGTGCCACGTAGGTGTCGAAGTGGGGAGAAAGGGTGGTAAAATTGAACGCTTAGCCTCCATCTGAGTGGAAGGAAATCTGGGTTGCGTTAATCCTGATGATCATGATGATGATGATGATGATGATGATGATGATTACGATCAGACTGCGTGCAATGCATTCCATTCGTTCTTAGTGGAGCTTCAAACGAAGCTGGCCACATAATACGAGCCGTGCATGCGTGTTAGCATAGAATATAAAACGGCAAATCAGTTTGCCGTTTTACATTTTATACAAGTTGTTGTAATATTGTACTGATTACAGCTGCTAGATCCGGCACCACTCAACGGTTTGTCGCAGTGGACTTAATGATATTTTATATTATGCGTATCAGCAACCTGGAGATTAGGATTGCGGGCTCCTCTTGTTGCCCGCCATTATTATTATTATTATCATTATTATTATTATGGCAGTACAAACGTCTGGATGTCCAGAGTAAAAAATAAAAGCTTTGGCAGGGCGGCAAACTGTAACCAGCAACAGCATAGACTAAAATTAAAATCTTGTCTCTATGCCGATGTTAATGGTTTTCTGAATCCTTCAATAATAACTGGTGAAAATTATCGTCCAGATCTTCTTTTCCTAATTCAGTCCAAGTGCCTATATGTTGTAGAATTAACAGTCGGTTTCGAGTCTAACCGTAATAACAATGCAGTGCGTAAAAAATAAAAATAACTGAACTTGATCAAAGAATTCGAAATGAGCAGAAATTACAGATGTTTGAAATTTGTTATCCTCTCCATAAGCTCCCTTGGCGTTTTCTCCGACGAATGTTCCACGTTCTTAGACATGATGAATGACATTGGCATTGAAAAAAAGCAGCAACATTTTATATTAATCAAAACAATGATAAATATAGCCATTAGAGCAACATATTAAATCTTTTGTTGTAGAAATAGGAGTTGGATAGCCTAGTCTTAATGAAATTTTGATTTTTGAATAATTCAATCTCAAACAGCCAATTGTAAAGTGCCTATACGTAGTGACATTTACAATTGTACAATCAAAAAGGCAAATAAAGTTTCCATTATTATTACCATTATTATCATTATTATTTCAAACAATGATGCTCCATAATTTGATGAATAAACCACCTAAATTTATACTTTATTCCTTTTGTTTCTATCATTTCAGACACCAGGCGATGGCCTCTACACCTCTCTTACGTCGTGCGACTCAGCGAACAGTGACAGAGGAGCCAGCAATGACTCGCCCATATATGTCAATCAAGTGCCTTCTTCGGAATACGTGAATGGGTGATTTCTGGAACTGCAAATCTGGCTGCTTAGATGGCTGAATTAGCGGGTGGTGCTGTTGTTTTTTTTGGCAGTGTACTTTTAGATCTCTATAATTGCTTTCTAAGCGGCGCTATAAAATTTGTATCCGTTCGGTCATCCTAGACGAACTTAAGTCTTTTCGAAATTACGAGGGATTCACAATTATTTTCCCGAAAATTTTAGATGCAATTTAGCGTATTACAAAGGGGAGAATTTTTCTTATTCCTTTTTCCATCACATTTTGAATCCGAAAAAATTAGGTTTCCTTTTTTTCTACGAAAAATAGTTTAACCTGGGGAGTGAAATCTTAGGGAATTTATTAGATGAGCTTCGAAAATTGTACATAAATAAAACGGTCATCTAGAAATTTTTAGCCGTCCTCAAGTAATAGAAATTCTAGGCAATATTTGCTTCTCCGAACAGATATTTTACAGAAAACAGTCGTTGGGTGCCCCTGCACTGTACCTAGAAATAGATAGACCTTTAATTATCTTGTTTCATTTTTATATCTATTAAATATCAATAACAATTAGTTTTCACTTGCTTGATATTTTCTTTTTACATAAAGCCCCGTGCAAACGGACGCAACATTGTTGGCCAACAACTCGCAACATTGTTGGATGTTACATGTTGCGCCCGTTTGCACACCCTGTTGCATGTTGTTGGATGTTGTAGCGTGTTGTTGCGCTAAGTTTGAAACCGACCAAACTTTTCAGCCAACAATTCCCAACATTTCTTTTGTTCCGTGATCGCCGAAGCGTAGCGCAACAATGTTGAATCCGTTTGCAAAGCTCTTCCAACATTGTTGGGGCCACGCACGCTCATTACGCATGGATTACAAAGACTTATGAGTTTTATTCTTCCCACGATGCACTGCAGGTCCCAAACTTGTTGGGAGTTGTTGCATCCGTTTGCACCCCACTGCCAACACGCACCCAACAACTCCCAACATTGTTGGCGGAACAATGTTGGGAGTTGTTGCGCCCGTTTGCACGCAGCCTAAGTTATTATCATCAAATGTAGTATGTATACTTTCGTTTTTAAAATACAGGACATTGTCACACATACACATTTATAAATTAACATAAAGTGGCAAAAGCAATGAAATGGCAAATTATTCACATTTTTTTCTGCCCCAAAGGATGAATTTCAAGACTATTACTTGAGAGTAACAGCTGTTGTCATGCGCGGTTATGGCGGCCCTTCGGCGGCCCCGCTAATTTTTGTAATTTTTTGTAGTTTTTGCTTTGGTTTTCCTCTTCTTTTTGGCTTTTTTTCTGTAATGGTACCATCCTAATCTAAAGAAAAAAGATGGATTGTGATCCGTCGAAACTGTTAAAAGACATCGTTAGGACAGCCCTGGACGAAATGCTGGAAACAAATTAAGCTAGCTGCACTGCTGGATAAGAAACTAGAACCCTTACATTCATTGACGAGTTTTATAAACTAGAAATTCGAGGACATGAAGAAGAATATTTCTACTCTGGAAGAGAGAAATGCGGTTTTGATAAAGGAGAATAATTTCCTCAAGTAAGAGAGCTCCCGTATGGCAAACGCGATGAACCAAATGAAAGCTGAGTTTGACGATCAGGAACAATATATCCGGCGTGACTGTTTGGAGATACGATGGATTCCCATGTCAGCGAAAGACGATACAAATCAAATTATTAAAAATGTTGGGTCAATCGTTGATGTTCCTATTGAGGATAACGACATCTCCATATCCCACAGAATGAAAGTGAAAATGCGGTTCCTCCCATAGTTGTCAAGTTTACTCCTTGGTCGTTCATGTGTCAGGGATGCTCTTTACAAAGCAAAGTCGAGGTTAAAGAATTTGACTATCGAAGACATTGGCTTGGGCAGTCAAGGTCGTTACAAGATTTTTATTCAAGAAAGTCTTATTCCAGCAAGAAGGGAGCTATTTCACAAGAAGAAATGCAAACTTCGATGTATTTGATCTTTCTATGGATTTGTTTCGGGACGACCGAGAACAAATCCAGCAAATTGCCTGGGGCCCGTTTCTCGAAAGTCCCGATAATTAACGGATCCGTAAAGCTGTTGTTGTTTACATGAAAGATAGAAGTTTCAATAGTTTTGCATCTCACATGATAAAACTATCAGTTAATGAAACAAAATGTCGTATTTTGCTATCCAGGACCCGCGCTCTTATTCCTTTTATTTGAATTACAATATTTGATTTCGGGCCCTAAAAGTTATCGGGACTTTGCAGATACGGGCCCCTGAGCGAGACTCGAACCCGGGACTGCCAGATTATGAGTGCAAAGCGCTGACCACTATTCCACGCTGTGTCCTCCCGTTTGACGATCAGCTTTGCATTACAATCAGCGTGGTTTGGCTGCAGAGACTTCAGTGTCACGGCCTGGGCTGATGTCTCATCCCCGCAAGAGACATCTTCGATTACTGCAATCAGCTGCACGTGCTTCCAATGAGCCAGGAGCTACCTTTGCGGAAATCATGTCCTTCTTGCACACATCTTTGTTAAGTAGCATTGGACGACCTAGTCGTCTTGGTGACTGATAGGAAGAACAGTCTTCATTTCGAATACTGGTGGGCATAGGATTTTTTTAAAAAAATCCTTTCTCTTTCGTCTTTGAGACGTTTTCGATGACATGATAATTTCAAGTGAAACAGTCTGGCTATGAAAAGCTTAAATGCCCTTTCTGAAAATCATAAGGTCGTAAACTAGCAAATTTACCCATGTTATGCTTTGTTATGCTAGCGTTAGTATGATATATTTTAATTTTTGCTTACAACATATTTTTCCTGCAGCTCCATCCGCACCTCCACTCCCAAAGGTTGTCCATGATCGTGACGTCACATCTAGTACAATAACGATCTATTTGACGTCATCTTCAGATAATAATGGCAGAGTAGTGTGAGTCCATAGCAATAAAGATAACATGAAAATATGACATTGAAATAAATTACAACAAAATAACTTTTAATCAAGAACAAATTAAAATTAGAACATATAAATTTGCTATTTTATACTTGTCCAAAACCCCCAATTAAATACAAACTTCGCTTAAGCACGTGCAAACGGACGCAACATTATTGGATGTTACATGTTGCATCCCTTTCCACACCCTGTTGCATGTTGTTGGGAGTTGTTGCACAAAGTTATAAACCGGTCAAACTTTAAAGCCAGCGACTACCACTTTTCTTTTGCTCCGTGATCTCCGAAGCGCAGCACAACAATGTTGGATCCGTTGCACAGATATTCGAACATTGTTGGGACCCCGCACGCACATTACACCTGGTCTAGAAAGTCTTATGGATTGTAGTTCCCACGATGTTTTGCAGGTCCCAACATTGTTGGGAGGTCCTTTCATGCGATTTAAGATTATGACTTTTAGCATTCTTTTAGGTCAGAAAGTTTGCGTGATGCTAAATAATACGCAGTAATGAATGCTGAAGATACAGTTGTTCATGCCTGCCTCTGTCGGGTGCGGCATGCGTGTGTTACCGGCCATACCGGAGAGGTTTTTGTTGTACTTATCTGGTCCTATAAAAGAAAATTTCCACTCATCCGTATGTTCCTAGCTAGGAACCTTTTCTGGAATCAGTCAACATCCCAGCAAAGCTTTAATTATTATTGTTTCTTTCTACAGTGCACATGAGGTTGTAGTAGAAAAGATCGAAATAGCCAGTATTTGTTTAACTTCCTCTTTGCCAGACAATATTCTTTGCTACAAAGAGGCAATGGCCAATGGGGATGGATATTATATTGCCGCCAGATTTGACCGAGATTAAGAAGAGGTTCCTAGAAAGTTTGTTGTTGGCGATGGAAAAATTTATGGTGGCTATATGAATGCTCCACTGGAACCTTCATGTAAGACAGTTTACAAAGCTTATGTTAAAGCAGCAACTGAAGTTAATGGGGTAAGCTTAAGAGAACACTCCTAACAATTCTCCCTGCCCCCCTCATCCAATTACCTATCCTACTGTATCTGGGGTAACTTTACTGACACTGCTGAGGTGTGCAGAAGAACTAGTAAAATTCTGCCATTTTTTATCACAAAGTTCAAAAACCTTTGACATAATTGCCAAGAATGACTCGTTGTTGGGCAAGTTGTTTACAATACATTTACCTCTCATGGGTGATGAAAAAAGGAAGAATGATGAAATAGCTTTTTCTATTTAAAAGACTACAACACTATCCAGATAGCAGAGATGTAAGAATTGCGAGTTTCAAGTGGATAGGGATTCAGCGTCTGACATGTTTAAATAAACATATTAAAGTTTTGGTCTTAAGTAGCCTCGTGAAAAGAGCGTGTTGGTTACCGACGGCTTGTGAAATGAGAAATTAAGATTATGATGCTCATAACCTGAGCAAAAGTGTTCTTTAGACCAATAGTAAAGACCGTAAGTACTCAAGTGCAAACCGCGGACCAAACATAAAAAAAAACCAAAAACGAAAACAAAAACAAAAATCTGACACTGCGCCACCAAGATATCTTCTTTTAAACTTGCAAACCATTAACTGAAATTACCACTTGTTAATAATCAGTTTGGCTCTTTGGTGTGTCTTATTTTATAACTCTCTGTACATGGAAATGTTTATGCTTAGGCTTAGAATAAGTCAGTGTCAGCAACTGTCTCTTAACATCTAATTTTTGGGTGTTGGGTTGGGGGTCGTTGCAGAAATGGGTTTACGGGGAGCCTGCTGCAGTCATCCTTCCTATCTCAACCACTGGTAAGTATGTGCATGCTTTAAAATCGAAAGCGTATCAGTGATTTGACTGCGTGGCTGTTCCCCGCCCCTTTTGACACACCTTAGCCACGCGGGCTATCAATGATAGATGTTACGTTATTTAGAAATTATTGTATGAGGTTTGTTATGATCTAAAGATCGAAGAGCGTGTCATCTGCCGATTATATTCGTATTCGCGAAGGCCAATCGGGGGGGGGGGGGGGGGGGGGGGCGGATAACAAAGATCGAGAGAGATCTGCATAATTCTTCTAATCATGCGAAAGCCAAATCCAATTATGGTTTTATTATTCATTCCTAATTCCTAGTTTAAAAACAAACCGAAACATGCTAACCTCGATCGAGGTAAAGTTATCGTCCTTTGCCTACTGTTCCTCGGCAAATTAGAACATCAGTATGATGACATGTGTTTTGCGTAGTAGAGTCGCTTCGATCTTTCAGCTACTTATCTAGGGACATCAAAGGAGACTCTGTTCGTAGGGTATTTGCGTATCAGATATTGTTCGCATTGCTGATGCCATTCCTTGAGTTGTATTTTTGCTGTTGTTGCCATAAGGCAATAGTTCGGCTACCCAGTTTGAGAAATTTTCTCCAAAGAACGTTCACAAAAATAACACTTGGCGTCGTACTTGCTTTATTGTACAAACGACCGGTTTCTATAGACCGGCGAGGTTACGACAACTTCGACTTAAACTGATTTCACGGGTTGTCAAAGAGTCTAGCGATTCCCTTTTCCCAGGTGAGCGCCGACTCATTTTGCGTCAGTATTCAGGAATGCTCTCGATCTCTTTACGCTGAATTGGACGTCCTGTATGGACCAAAAAAATTACATCAGATTGGTTCCTGATTTCAGCGCTTTTATATAATTGTACTTCTCCAGGATTGAGCTTGGAGTTAAGAATACCTCATTGTTGAATCTAGCGGAGGATGTACATAAACGACAGGCTGGTGTGTCTGATGAAAACGAAGAGGGAGGGTGCGAATACGAACAGTACAACCTGGTAGGACGAAATGTGGATACGACACGTTGCGTTGTCTTTCAACAGTAAGTTGAATCATCTCTCGTTTGATTTCAGACTTTTCAGGAACCCACATATAGATCACAGAGGAATCGAAGAGTTTATGAAATCTCTTTGTCCCCTTAGTGCTATGAAATTTCTAGCTGTTGACCACCCCAGGACTGCCTGTGATACTGCTCTGACATATGAGAACAAACACGTCCATGCCGCCGGTAGCAAGGAGCATGGCAGGTCTTTTCCCCTGGCGCGTTTGTGAAGTTGAACTCTAGTCAACTTCGCAGGACACTGGAGAATGGATTGGCCTCTGTTACCGGCGACTTCTGTTCTCAACCCAGGCAGTAACGGCGGTTAAGTAACAGGTAGCTCGGCTGTTGAAAACCATGCCCAGCTACCCACTTCATATTAAACGAAGTTGATGTGCTGCGTGGGGAGGGTTGTTTTCTTTTCAGATAAGGTTAGCTGTCCTGTGCAGAAGGAAATCTGGGTTGCGTCAATCCTGATTATTAACATTAAGCATTAAAAACGCTCCAGCATTCAATCTATCAACACTCGATTTCAATGTTATTTTTTCAGAAACCAGGAGAAGGCTCCTACACCTCTCTTACAACATGCGACAGGGGAGCCTGCAGTGACTCACCCATGTATGTCAATCAAGTGCCTTCTCCTCAATACACGTCGAATGGGTGATAGTCTGGCACTGAAAATCCGGCCTGCGTAGATGGACGGATTAGCGGACGAGTGCTATTGTAGTTGCCTTGGGATTGCGAGCAATTCAAAAATCAATTCATATATCGATCGTACTGTTAAGTAAGCTAAATAATTTAGATGTTGACCCCCATCTTCTTAGGTGGGTTGCTGCTTTTTTAACAAATAGGAGTCAGCGGGTTAGGATTGGGAATTCGGTATCTCCCCCTGTCGGGCTCAATGGCTGTACACCACAGGGTACCAAACTCGCCCCCCTGCTTTTCTGCATCCTAGTAAATGGAATGGCAGCTAAGTGTAAAAGCAGAGTCAAGTATGTAGATGATGCTACTGCTTTGGAAATCATCCCTAGGTGTTCGCCACGTTACCTACCTTTTACAGTATCCGATATCCATACATATGCTTCCTTAAGAGGCATGAATCTTAATTCAAAGAAATGTAAAGAAATGATCATTAACTTTATGCAGTATAGTCCATTCCCCCCCCGCCTCCTTACCGTTGAGGGGTTCTGTTATTGAAAGGGTTGTGTCCTATAAGCTCTTGGGTGTCTATATCTCTGATGATCTTTCATGGAATGTCCACATAGAGCACATAGTCAAAAAGGCCAACAAGAGTTTGTACGCATTGCGCGCGCTTAAAAAAAGTGGCCTCACTATCACGCAGCTAGTGCAAGTGTACCGTAACATTGTAAGATCTGTACTTGAATATGCCTGCCCTGTTGGGGCTGCCCTGCCAAAGTATTTAGAGGACGCTATAGAATCTGTACAGAAAAGGGCCCTGCGCATCGTTTTGCCGAATTGTCACTATGACGACGCCCTAATTCAATCTGGCATCACTGCCCTTTCCCAGAGAAGGGAGGAAGCTTGCATAAATTTTATCAAGCGTGACTGCCTGTCGTCTCTGGTACTCAAGCCATTAATTCCTTGTGTGTCAATTGACAGGCCATACTGCCTCCGTTCAGGCGAACGTGTTCCGGTGCGCCTTGTCCCCAAGACAAAGCGGCTCGCAGATTTCTGCACCATTAAGTTTCAAGACCAGTCGTAATCCTGTGGTCTGTTATTTTTTTTCTCTGTTATGTAGTGCTTTTAATCATATTTACATAATTATCTATTTGATTTTTTTTGTATTGTATTATCTTCTGTTATTGTCACTGACCTTCCTTGTAATTCAGCCTTTAGGCTGCGAGAGGGATATCAATATATAAACTATTACTTATTAACTATTACTTACTTAATACTTTGATCCTGGTTTAATCATATATTTTAAAAGTTCTTCCTCCAAGATATCTGAGTCTTGTAAGAAAATTAATATTAGTCGATTATTTAGTTATTTTTTAGTTAATTTCATGTATTGGAACAAGTTGTAGATCGTTGAATGGCAAAAATATAATTCAAAATAAATTGTAATTGATAATGATTTTTTATTGTCTATAAAGTAAACTTATTTACTGAATTTTCATTCAGTAATTAAATCATTATTAAAACAATGATTTATTTCAGACCACCCAATTAAGTGGATGCTGATTAGGAAGAATTGTAACATCAGAAATATCCTTGTCTCTCCGGCTACGCAGCCTAATTTTAGCCCTTGAATTGCTGGTTTTCACCGTCACGCAATCAAAAATTATAATAAAGTAATGATAATAATAATAAATAATAAATAATAATAATAAAGTCAAGAATATGGGAAAGGAGGTTACTTATGTAAAGACCCTCGAAAAGATTCAGGTCAGACGTACTAAGAAATGGATAGACCTTCATCTTGCTTCATTTTTATATTAATATAAAAGATCAATAACAATATTCACTTGCTTGACAGTCTTTTTACATGAGTTATCATATATAGTTTATATATTTTCTTTTCAAAAAATCAAGGACGTTGTCACTCAGACACATCGATAAATCAACATTCAGTGGCAAAAGGAACGAAACGACTAATTATTCACAACTCTTCTGCCCACAGGAAAATTT
Source organism: Porites lutea (assembly GCF_958299795.1). Classification (NCBI taxonomy): domain Eukaryota; kingdom Metazoa; phylum Cnidaria; class Anthozoa; order Scleractinia; family Poritidae; genus Porites; species Porites lutea. The sequence continues at coordinate 32,796,804 of NC_133209.1, forward strand.
CCAAGAATGTTACTTGAAAGTGATAAGAAGATCCTGTATGAAACCGAAGCCGGAACGCACGTGCATTGAAAGCAGTATTGATGAAAAGGAGATGACTGTGTTCAAAATTCACTTACAAATACCAGAAGAGATCTGAACACGATCTCTCATATATTAGTAAGCTAGTGTTTCTCGATGCCCGCCAACCTCCTCCCTCTCCCCTCCCCCGCATCCAACAACTTTTCCAAGCAGCTACCTTCAAAATATATTTCCTATAGTAACCCCCAAATTGGTGATGGCCAACCGACGCCTTAATCCTCAACCTTCTTCACCACACCCCAACCCAGCTGCTCCCAAAATTATGAACGCTTCCTTATCAACTCTTCCAGGATACATAACTGGAATTCCATATGTATCAAATTAGACTGACTGTAATGAGTAGAATTTGCCAGGCGTGACTTTCTGTCTGACCGGAAGTTGAATGCCTCAAGGTTTGATTTTAATATTGAGTGGAGCATTGTCACTGATTTCTTAGTGTTTGAGATATTGTCACGATTTAGACGATGTATTTAGCGAAGCCATATGTGCTAATAGCTCTTGTTCTATGGCTACTACGTTTCGAAACAGGTAAGGATCTGTGTTTAGTAGTTTGTAAGTTTAATAATTAATATGAAGTCGCTTTTATAGGTTTAACCTGATCACAGTTAACTTTTGCGATAATTGTAACTCCTGTTTGATCATGATCATTATCTGTTTACATTTCTTATTTTCACTTGCAAATTACCTTACAAGAGGTACCTTTAAGCATCATAATACCTTTAGTAACCGAAAATGATTCAATTTTGATATACTAGAGGGTTATTTCAATCCATGCAAATTTGAATTTGTCTCCTTCTTTCATCACAGGGCTCCCACACAATCTGTTTGTGTAGCCGATTGTTATTTTATAGTAAATGTACTGGATTTACCGTTTGCTTCACCTATAGCGATATGTACTATCGCTAACTATGTATATAAATCAATGATAAATAAACGTTGAATTACCTTACCTGTGGTATATAGTCGTCCTTTTACCTCAAAAGCCGTTTTTTGAGCGATTTGGAAGGAGATTGATTTCGCCGTTGACTGTTCCTAATAATCAACGGCGAATTCAAACTCCTTCAAAATCGCTGAAAAAACCGCTTTTGAGGTAAAAGGACGACTATATACCACAGGTAAGGTAATTGAACGTTTATTTATCATTGATTTATATACATAGTTAGCGACATATCGCTATAGGTGAGGCAAACGGTAAATCCAGAACTTAACATTTACTATAAAAAAAACAATCGGCTAGACAAACAGATTGTGCGGGCTCCTTGTGCTTTCATGAAGAGGGAAGTGCTCCACAAAATGAACTTAAATTCAAAGAATAGTTAACATTCTGAGTATTCTGAGTTAATTTCCCAAGATGGCGTTCGCTTTTAGTTTATTTCCCTGCCGTTTTAAAGTCTTAATGTATTTGCCACAACAAGAGCAGGACGTTAATGTTTTTTCGTGATTTTCTAAATTCTTACTACGAGGGAATCGAGGTGGGCGAACACAGTCACGCAACATAATGCCATGCAGCGTGTCCGTATATTTTGTTCCCCCAATCCCGAGGGAGGTTACGCAAGAAAGGAGTCAAAGCTGTTGTTGAAAGTCTAGCTTGAAAGGTACATTTGAGGTTGCTTGCGCTTCCAGCCCGACATTTCGAAAATTCCGGCCCGACTGAAAGCTTAATGTTAAGGTCATTTTATCACTCCTTTCCACGCCACATAACATGTTCCTTTACGTCACGCCGCAAGTTAAAATTTTTCGGGGAGTGATGTCAGGCTGTTAGAGAGGAGGCCAACTGTGAGTCCGTGATATACCCGACCGTGGCCATGGAAATGTGAAAGAAGACATATGCTCGTAGTTCATTAGTAAACAACTAAAGCAGCGGCTAGCGGGTATATAATATAACGAACCCACTAGATCAGCTTAATAGGCCACTTTCAATAGATTAAAATTATGTAGGTCCACTTTGATAAAGAAATTAATGTAAATGTATATCGTCATAGTCTCTGGGAGTATTCTAAACGTTTCCACTGTTCATTAATTTGAATGGCATTTGGCACCTTATATGACGTTATCTATCGAAACCTGTATTAGGCAGACACCCTGTATTAAGCAGACACTATAGCATTCCCCAAGGGTGTCTGCTCAATACATGTTTTACTGTATATTGAAAGTGGCCTATTGGAAAGAGTGTTGCGTCCGGTCATCACAATGGTCAGGGTTCGCCTCCCGTTTCTTTTTTTTTTTTTTTCCTTCAGGTCAGGTTCATTTTCAGCAGCTTAGGTTGTTCCTCTAACTGTGAGGATTCGCCCATTTCCATACATATTTTGTCATTGCAATTTCACATTTATGACTTGTTTCATATATGAAATTCAATCTATGTCACCCTTTATCCTTAGTGATTCATACATACATATGTTTATTTCTCATTAGACCGACCAGTTTCTCGAAGCTTCTTTCTTTCTCTTTTTTTTTTTCAGTTTCTTGCTCAGTTTTTTAAGAACAGAGAGGGGCCATCAGTGTATTAGCCCCACTCCCCGTCGGCCTGGGATAATAATAATATAATAATAATTTATTATTTATAAGGTGCAAAATAGCATTCAAATATATGACCTAATGTGCACAAATGGGATCAATTTAATAAAACTTTTATAAGTGTAATTTGCCAGTGTACCTATTGCTTCAGACTCTAAAACAATGGCTACACTTGTAAATTACACTTTGAAAAATTTTATTAAGTTGACCCCCTAAACTACGGTAAACAAAAACCGCCATGTCTCTTGAGCAAACAACACACGCATCATAGGGTTTAGGGACAGACAAATTAGAAAAGTGGTGGGGATGGAGTTGGGGGGGGGGGGGGGGGAGAGTGGGCTCGCAAGAATTTCTTTTGGCCGATTGCCTGTGCAAAATTTATTTTTTCCCACCTTCACCATCACTTTTTTAATGGTCAGTCCCTTACTATTATAAAGGATGCAACAAAGCAATAGTATGTGTATTGAAAGTGAAGAATGATCATCGCAGTAAATTTTCCAATTTAAGCAATTGGAAAGAAGAAGCCTGAAAAAAAATCAGGGCTTCAACGGGATTCGAACCCGTGACCTCCGCGTTGCCGGCGCGTTGCTCTACCAACTGAGCTATGAAGCCACACATTGGGAGCGAGGTCAATTTATTGAGTTCATATCTCCCGTGATCATTCTTCACTTTCATCTACAACCGCAGTTCAAAAATGAATTATTTCATATACTTCATTATTTCATATACTTCATCTACAACCGCAGTTCAAAAATGAATTATTTCATATACTTCACATCATTTCACTCCTCATGGGAGATATGAACTCCCAATGTGTGGCTTCATAGCTCAGTTGGTAGAGCAATGCACCGGCAATGCGGAGGTCACGGGTTCAAATCCCGTTGAAGCCCTGATTTTTTTTCAGGCTTCTTCTTTCCAATTGCTTAAATTGGAAAATTTGCTGCGATGATCATTCTTCACTTTCATCAACAACCGCACCTCAAAAATGAATTATTTCATATACTTCACATCAGTATGTGTATTGTGTGCTTTGTCTCATACATTATCAGTTGCTTTTATTATCGACATATCTCTTTTTTCCCTTTTCTTGTATTGCTTAGAGGGACAGAAGGCTTGTTCTTGTTACACTTTTAAAGGTGAACTGACCAGCGGAATATTGAACTGGGAAAGGGCAAATGAATCTTGTGAGGCTACAAATGAACACCTGGTTGTCATGGAGACTGAGAGAGAGTGGCAATTCATCACCGATAAAATTGGGAAGCTTAATACAAAATATAATGAGTGGCACATAGGTTTGTTTAATGCAAGTGGAAGCTGGACCTGGATCAATGGTGAACCTCTGACCAAGTGGCAAAAAACCAAGTGGCACGAAAGTGAACCTGCCCCTGACGACCGTTACGGTCTCATTCATAAGAGCTTTCCTCCAGGTTCTAATGGGACATTCAGCGGCAATAAAGGAGTTTCAAGAGATTATATTTGCGAGCAAGAAACAGGTAAAACTAAGTCACATTTAGGTTTACTCTAAAACTTGCTTGTTGTTGACTTAAAGTTGAAAATCCTTATTTCATATATTTCACCTTCAGACCAAGTAGGCCAAGTAGCCTCTTGAAAGACAGTCACCGAAGCAACGTTTTATCCAGTACTAGCGCAGTAGTTATAATTGCTACTTAATTCTAAGCTCTGCTAGTTTTAAATGCCGTGAAAACGATGCGTCGTTTACTAATTATAATAGAAACCAAACTTAACTTCAGTTTATTGGATAACTTCTTAGCACGAATAGGAGCCGCAGATCGCATCCACTTTGAGAAGAGGACTTGTTAAAAAAGTCATTATATTACTGTTTTTCTGTTTTCAAATCGACTTTAAGGTGGCTCGATGGGGTTTTTCAGGGTCAATACCTCCCAAGTTTAATCATAAACTACGTCGCTATTTACAATTTGGAAAAATTCCACCGCAGATATAAAAGATGAAAATTTGTTATAATCATAGCCTGAGAAAACAGCCGACATTTCACGACGCCACCACTGGTTTCCCCACCAAATGACGTCTGAGAAACGAGCGCAGAAATTCCATACTGATGACGCGTCACTACCTAGATCTGGGTAGTGCTTCTGATTGGTCGTGCCGCGTGGGAAATTTGCTTCAACCAATCAGAAGCACTACCGGGATCTGGGTAGTGACGAGTCATCAGTATGGAATTTCTGCGCTCTTTTCACAGGAGTCATTTGGGGGCGGGGGGGGGGGGGGGAGAGGAACCAGTGGTAGCGTCGCCAAATGTCGGCTGTTTTCTCATGCTCTTATAATCAGTTGTCATAGCAACGAAATGAAGCCATTATTACCTATTTTACTTGCAGCTGTATTTCTCGGCATTGGAAACTGTCTTTCCAAAATCGTTCACGGGAACTTTTCCCTCCAATAGCTGACTCCATGTTCGTGAAGTTTAAGCGAATCTGTGAGAGCGTTATCGAGATATTTTTGGGGGTGAAGTTTTTATGTCTAGAAATACATATACGGCAAAAACTGGACAATCTTAGTGATGTTGGACCCTTATCGGTAGAAAACGAAGCGCTTTTGAAATGCAGTTTTACCTCATAATAGTTTCAATCTTTTAAAAACGATCATGGCGATAGTTCTAGCGAATTGCTGGAATTAGAAGGATTTGATTAGTATGTCTCGATGCGATTTTGTTAGCGGTTTTGTAAACATTTTTGTCTACTTCTAAACAGAAAAGTGAATAATTTTTAAACCGCTTGATAAATTTTTTTCAAAAAATTGAGATTCTAGAGATTAACCGTCGTTTTATGTGACCTTTGAGTTTCAATATTAGTGATACAGTCAACTCTCTTTAAGACGGACACCTTTGGGACCGGCACTAAGTGTCCATCTTAGAGAGGTGTCCATCTTATAGAGAGTCAAATAAAAGGATTAAAGAAAGGCAGGGACCAACTCTAAGTGTCCGTTTTACAGAGGTGTCCGTTAAGAGAGAGTCGACTGTATACTGTAAGGCAGTGTAATAAGGGCTACAATTCGCTATTTTTTTTTCTTCAGAAATTTCCTGTTTACCAGAGACAGCCTGTCATTATTCAGTGGTGTTGTTTCCAAGTTTCATTTTCACGTGAACAGCAGTAAATGACAATGCATTTGAAATATGCAGAAATGTTAGCTATTGTTGTCCGCGAAAACATGACACTAACCATAAAAACTTCTTTTTCAAACATCGCGATAGCGCTCTTACAGATTTCGCTTAAACTTCACGAACATTGAGGCGGCTATTGGAAGAAAAAGTTCCCGATGTCATTGTTACCCTGTTTATAACAAATTTTCGTTTTTACCTAATACAGCTGGGGTGGTAATTTTTCCAAATCTTTGTTAATGTAGAGGTAGTTTAAGCTCAAACTTGGAAGGTATTGATCCTAAAAAACTCAATCGAACCACCTTAATTAACTCTAGTTTATTTTTCCCTTACAGATAACTGTGACAAAGCTGACAATATAAGTGTCTGTATGCGACATTATAATGTGACGACACCTACTAAAAGGCCGCAAACGACAACAACCTCATTACCTCAGTCCGCCAACACAAAAAAAGACAGTACAAGTTCAACTCCTCTAACCCCAGGTTTGCAAAGCTAGTCCATGTTAGTCATACTTATCAATAATTCAAATTCGATTTAATCAGAAACTATTTGGCAAGCTTTTTAAGGCAAACTGAATTTGTTACCGCATTTGATCATAGCTAAGTACTGTTTGCAATCGGGAAAACAAGCACTTATATGCCTTAAAATATTTTTCTCAAATGAATCTCAGCTATCATCTCTCAGCTCTAGGGTCTATGGATGATTTCCTCAAGGGAACACAATTGTACTCCACTACAATGGGGTAAAATTCCTTTATCGTTTGTACTCCCTTTATAAAGAAACCGAACAAGGCGAGGAAAAAAGAAAGGAAGAAAAACGAAAGCGGGCACAAAATAGACGTAACAAACAGAAAAACCTTCCAATTTTTCAAGGCTTTTTTCCCACTGGGAAATGCTTAAACAAATAAATTTGCTTGTAGCGAACGGCCTTTTTTTATCTCAAGGCGGGACTTTATTAATCGAAAACGTCCAGTTTTCGGTTTAAGTTTTTTGTTTCCCAAAATAAAAGTTTTTAACCTGGACACATGATTCAATGTATCACGAGTATCATTCTTCTTATATCACACTTTGTCCCTTGTTTTAGGTTATTCAAACCCACAATTAGGCGAGGATAAAGACGACACAGTAGTTATAGTAGCGGCGACCCTTGCAGCAGTCGTATTCATTGCAATAATTGCACTTGGTGTAGTTTTGTTTCTGAGGCGGAGGAAACGTCAATCACATGGTAACTTACTTGTAGCAACAGGATAATGTAATTGATGTAAACAATTTTTATTCAGACTGTTATTTCCTTTTGTTAGCTCTGTGTTTTGGAAAGGATTCAGAGCCCGAAGAGATTACCTTGTAATACTGAAAAAGGGGTTCTGGATCTACCCGTCGGAAATTATACCCCCAAATAAAACTTGCCTGGGTACGACAGGCTAAATTTTACCCTGAAATGTCGTCTTCAAAAAACAGACGACCAAATAGGAAAAAGACTGCGTTTTATTATGAAAAAAAAGTTAAGAATGCCTCATCTTCCTTTTCTTGTGCTTTTTATTTTATTTAAAGATTATTACTCTCTTAGTAAGATGTTTAACTGAGCTCTATGCAATACCTAAGTGAGTTAAACTATTGCACGACCGTTTCCATCTTATATACCAAAACTGATACCCGGGAAAAAAGACATTTCATACCCCTCAACTCATTTGGGAGTCCTGTTTACTACGAGAATCAGTGAAGTTTTAATTGAACTCGTCGGACATTTTAATATTAAGAAACAAAACGTAGCATAGAACATTAAATGTGAATTTTTTAGGGTTTTCCTTCAAATCAATGACTCGAATTTGTAGCCAGACATACGTCCGGGTTATAGAAGTCCATTTTGGACACGCTCGGATTCGATCCGATCCCTTCCTAATAATGTTAACTGAAAAACGAGTGTTTAGCTGTCAGCCTTGAAAAAATTGCTTCGCTTCTTCAAAACTCTAGAAAAAGAAAATGAACGGAAAACAAGGTCTTCATTAAATTTTAATATTGTTTTCCTTTTAGGTGCTCATGGGAAAGTGGATAAGTCGTTGTAAGCATATCAATTAAATTGCTTATTTATTTGTTTGTAAACTTCGCCGAAAGGCCTGGATTACTCACAGAGCAAGCTCCACTACGCGGTCCAGAAAAAAAAAGAAAATTAGTAATACAACTAACAAGAATGACAATAATTTGGAAACGACAAAAAAAAAACAAACAGAAATGCAAAAACAGAATTGGGGAGGACACCGATAAAAAATCAACAGCACATACGATCGAGCATGCTGTTCAATGGCGGACTAGTGTGGCACTTAATACACACACTCTTAAGGGTCTGGGGGGTGTCGACGTCATAAACAGACTAATAAGTGAGATACAAGTAGTAATTAAAAGGATATTTCTTGAAGTGCGCTGCTGGAATAACTACATTTTCTCTGACGTGATTATTGAAGATCTTTTTATAAATGAAACGTTTTTTAGTGATAGGTGTATATTCCATTGCGCCACTTTTAAATCACGCACCCAGTGTCACGAATCACAGGCTTTGACGTACGTACACCTATTGACAACTATTTTTTGTCTCGTACTTATTTTAAGGAGCCATTTGAGCCAGCCAGAGAACCAGTCCGAACCCATCGACCCGGCTGAGGCCGCAATGCTGCTTGGGAAAACGAATAGTACCAACAGTCGCCCTGAGAAGGAACAAGCTGAATACGCTATGGTGAAGAAAAACGACATCAAAGAGGTGTGTATTGAATATCTAATCAAGGTCTTGCTGCAAATGATAACGCAAAACTGTTGTAGGTACAGGTAAGCTCTCCAAAATGTCGTCTAACAACATTAAAAGTAGCTCCATGATTGGTGAGTTTTAGAGAAACACTACAATTCTCAGTATTGTGATGAGTAGGATGAAATTGAGGCTGAATCGAAGCAGTTTCTTCTGGGTTCCTTAGAAAACGATATGTACATGTTTTCGTCTCTCCAAACATGATTGACAGAAGATGTTAATAAAAAAGTTAAACTGAATAACATCATCAATTTCATTGACTGGTTGCAACAGTGCAAATCGGCTACATAGCTAGAAAACGCGCTCGCGGCTATGATGGGTGCGCGCGGTAGCTAAATCAACTTGCAACCTCACCTAATTGTTTGTCACAGAGTATGAACATTATTGTCGTCATCTTCAACGCTCTTATAAATTATCTTGCCGGTATTTTTAGCCAACAAAAGAAGATACGACGCAAGAGTCTCCGTCTCCTGAAATGGATCATGAATACGCTGTAGTGAACAAAGCCAAGAAAAAGGTACCTTATTAGTCCGATGGGATACTCCCACATATGTGCCGCCTGATAGGGTATGGCTTTTAAGGGGCTCCATCCTAAGCATCATTTTTGCCCTTGTTGGCGTTGTGTTCCGGTGGATCGGGTTCCGTTTATTTTTCCAGCTATAAAATTTAACTGGGTAAATGCCCAGCTACACGAGAAACAACTCATCTCACCTTAGGAAAGAGTATTAGGAAAGAGATCTTATGAAGATTTGGGTGTTCCCATTAAATTCTTAGTTTTTGTTTTCCCCTTGAATTGGGTCTCTCTCTCTTTTTTTTTTTTTTTTTTTTTTTTTTCTAGGTTTGGGCCTTAAATGGGGTATCAGCTTTTGTTCTTATCCTTAAAAAGGGCCAGGGTTTAAGACCCCTGGGCGGCACTCACCGGGCTTCTTAGTTGTTATTTTCAATGTTTTTACCGAAATTAAGATTGAAAGGTATCGTGCAGCATTCGGCAAGGTTTGAATATGTGAGGCACAACTAGTTGACTCAGATCGCCATTCATATAAAATTCCTTCGCCATGAAATCTCTCATCGACTACGTGCTTTTAGTAAATAAACGTACCTTAAAGGGTGTTATAAACTTCACGGCTTTAAAACCTTTAAAGTTTTCGGTTCCACGTCCCTTTTACGGCTAGATTTCTGTTGCTTCTCCCGGAAGAAACGTAAGTCTAGCTCATAGTTAGTTTCCATCTGCACACAACACAATTGCACAGCGGTAGCGAGAACGCTCATATGAATACTTGGGCGCCAATACGCAGGTTTAAAGTTGTTATTCGTGCTCGTTGCGTTTGCAGAAAAAGGAAGGAGATCTTCTTTATGCTGAAATCGACGTGGCTGAGTTTGGCGAAACCCAGAATGACACTGAAGCACACAAACCGTCTTCATATGAGCCCACGGTATATGCTGACGTAATGGTTGACACGGCGGATCCGGATTCCACGCAACCAACTTACACGAATGTTCAGACTACCGGAGTGTGAATGCACTAAACGTTTACCCTGATATAAAGAGACCAAACTGTATATTCATGTAATAAGGATGTGAATCTAGTGCCGCTAAAACAAATAAGTACGAGAATGTTAATGGGAAGATTACCCTGCCAGTACTAACTCTTCGACTGTCGCAGGTTGAGAATTTATAGAAATAGATTAAATATTAATTATCGAGGTAAACTTTACCATATTGTGTAACTTATTAGCCATTAGAGCTCAAAGTTTTTGGTTATTACAACTCTTATTTGTAATGTTTTACAATAATAAAATTGTTAGTAGGATATTTCAGTTTTGTCTCATGATTTGGTAACTTGCTGATCTTCATCAGGAGATGAAGACAATGGTTACTTGTCACTTTATAGAGCACGATGCTCCGCAGTTACCGGTATTGTTAACAGTGGGATTGGCGCATTTCGATCCTCGCTGTTTCGGGGAGTTGTACTCCCAGAAGGTCCGATTTCATGAACGCGGCTTTGCTGTTCTTTTGCTAACCTTGTGTTTCTTGATCTATGCTTTTGGAATTTCTTTTCCATTATCATCTTGATGTTAAGGTTATGTTTAACCTAATTGTCTCGTCAGGGTAGACTTAACCACATTACTATGAATAGGGAACGCTGGCCTGTAAAGCAAACCATCTTGTTTTACTGGACCCGGTTCGTGCAAGGGAATCCGAGACAGCCTTGGATTCTGTATTTTAGTCTTTGTTAATGGAACTTGGATTCTGGATTCCAATCTTAAGTAGTACTCCGAATTCCTTGAGCTGAATTCCGGATTTCAAAGTCGCGGCCAGGATTCCGGATTCCACAAGCAAAATCCTCCCGGATTCCTGATTCCACATGAAAAAATTTCCCGGATTCCGGCATCCGTATTCCCTTACATGGGGAGAAGTGGAGGAGCAGCGTCCAGGGGGCGTCCATGATCTTATGCAGCACAAGACAGAATTGTTCGAACAAACCTTATAGGGTATAAAAACCGCAGTGGATTTGAACTCGCTACCACCACTGACTATGTGAATCAAAACACTTTTTCGCATTAGGTGCCATGGTAGCTATGGAGGATTATGTTATACTTGTTACCTTTTGATAGTTAAGCAGAATTCGCTTGTATTATTTTCGAACCGGTTGGTGAGAGGCTATCGACGCCTCGGCGATCTGAGATGGTGAAGGTGTCGTTTGCGTAACGTTTCCAGTTTCTTGTCTGGTAGGAAACCTCAGACACGGACTATCCATTGCTTCTCCTGTTTTCTCATGACAGGTAAACATATCTTGAGACATACGGGAGCAATGCAAGTGATCGCGCTTTTTGGTACACTTCTTTGACGTCGACTCAGCTACCGTCGTCTTGGTGGCTGCTTTATAAGTTCCCTAATACATGTACTTTATTATTACCAATATCTTGACAATGAATAACACTAAGACAGCCGATATCATTTGAGTTGATGCTCTTGTACTGTTGCTGTGTTACTGTTGAACTACCGGTTCGTCATCGTGCAAATGGCGTATTAAAGGGTAAAACGGGAAAACAGGTAACATAAAATTGTGAAACGAAATCGAACAAAAATACAGTTGCTGAAAAAAGTAGTTACGTTTTGCCAGACACATGTACAAAGCCAGACTGAAAACAATTATATTCCTTATAAATTGGCGCATTATGTAGCTGATGAAGGTGATTAGCCATTACGCCAGCTGATGTTTTTCATAGTTTGAATTTGGGAAGAAGCCAGCACTGCAGGACTGAGATCGGGGCATCTGTCACCCTGGGAAACTCTACAAAAGCAGGAATTTAATACGCAGAATACACCAAAGAATTGTCTGATATCTATCAAAACATTTGCTCGTAAATTTTTCAATGTTTTTTTCCCCAGACCTCGACACTTTCGACTTCCTAACAAGTATTCAGCTCCCCAAGGAAGTGGGCTTTTTCCCCTATGGTTCAATGTATTCCCAGGAACACCAAACAACCCGGAATAACTCTAAAAAACTCGCAATGATAGGTTAAATATCTGAAAAAGGCAAACAGAAACCTGAACTTCAATCTGTCATTTGTCGTATCCCTGAGTGTTCCGGAGTGTTCCGTCTACTGAGTTTTAGTACATGCAGATATCGCTTACCTCATTATTTATATCAAGAGAGGATTTACGTTAGAGCAACGCCTATTTTTGGCGTCACCCCAGCTGCTCAAACACCATTTAATTCATCAGTCGTTGGTTTTGGCAAAGGCATTTTATTTGAGCCTCTGTTGAAGTATGAGCAGCTTAATCTTAAAAGTTATGATGAGGCTGATAATGTTGGCTTGTCTTCAGCTTGACTTTATGTACGCCGAAGGTAAGTTTAGGTAATTAAGTCGTATAGTATTGCTCTTCTAGCCAGGGCCGAGGTTGTTCATGAGGTATGTAGCATCACTACAAAGATTATTTATATTGCAGTAGAGAAACGCTAATTTGAGGAATTGATCAGATATCCTGAACAGTTAAAAGCAATTCCGTAGTAGTCTTTACTACTGCATCTCTGAATACTATACTGGAAAGTAATTTACAGGTACTGAGGTAATGCCGATTATACGAACACAGACATACTTCCTTATTTGAAACATTCGGTGATGACTTTCCTATTTCCTATTTTATTAATTCAGTCCCGGCAATCATAGCCTTCTACTCTAACAATCAACTCTGACAATCAAACTGTCGTCGCTGAAAATTCATGCCATGCGTATTCTACGCGTAAAAGCACGGAGAAGAACAAAATCGTGTTTCAGAGTACGTGTATTTGTCGGAGACTTTTAAGAAAGTAACGCAACTTTCAATATCATGGTTATTTGTGTTTAATGAACAAATAAGGTCCAATTTCTATGGACTAATCCGATAGAATGTTCGCCTATGATTTGCAACGTGGCTGAGAATCGCAGAGAGAAAAAACGCGAAAAAATTAAAATGAAAATATGAGGAAGAAGAACTATGACCAAATATAGGCTTCAAAAGCGGAATAGGCGAACTAACTAGGCTATATTTAATTTGGCAGATACAAGCAATATCTCGGGGCCAGTCTATGGTAAAAAATAAATATGACCTATAAGCTTCAGCTTCAGATCGTAGAAACTGAAAGCAGGAAGTTTTTGACAAAATCCTTTCTTGACCTCAGCTCGGTTGGATGTCCAATAGCTTTCAATTTTATCCTGCAAAATGAGCATAATTGCAAGAAGGGCGTGAAATTTTGAAATATTTGTTTACATCAAAAAGTGAAACTTGAAATGCCTACTCATGTTAAATTAAACAAAAACAACAATCAAATTAATAATAAGCAACAATGAACAAGCAAACAAGCACAAAAGACGATAACAACGACAACAAAAGCAGTGCTGAAGTTCTCGTCATATTACAGTTTATTATTTACGCCATACATGAAAACTAACACATCTGGATAAAATAAAAGATAATTTGCGTCGTAGCCTCGCACATTCAAGTAGTTTCTATCTGGTTGAGCAACAATGCAACTGGCTCGTTTTTCCGAGGATGCAGAACTTCATAAAAGGGAGACAAATTACAGCTCAGGACTAAAACCTCCAACAATTTCTTTCTTCACCGCCTCATCCCCCCCCCCCCCCCCCCCCCCCCCCCACTCAAGATAAAGCAACCTTTTCTTTCATTCTGGTTTGTTGACTTGACATACGGGTTACGGCTTATTTCCCTGAAGCGCAACGGGGAGTAGAGGTAACGTTACAGACACTAAGGCCACCAATTACCGAAAAAGAAAAGCCATATTATCTCTTATCGGCTACCATGGCAACTCCTCAGTTAACAATCACTACCGGAATAGCTGTACTTATCACCAAACAATCAGAACTCTCAACTACTAATCAAAAGCCACTACCAAAGATAACTGCTACCAAGGTAACGCCTCAGTCGACAAGCACTTCCAGAATAGCTGTAGTTGCCACCAAACAAGCAACACTAGCATCTACCAATCTAAAGCCATCACCAAAGGCAACTGCTTCCATGGCATCGCCTTGGTTAACAATCACTTCCAGAATAGCTGCTGTAGTTATCACTAAACAATTAAAGCCAACTGATACCATGGAAACATCTAAAATTATCTCTAACCAAGACACAAAAGCCATTTCTACTTCAGTATCTAGCTATTTTAACAACACTTCAGCTACATTATCATCATCTACTTTTACGATTTCAGGTAAGTTTTTGTTCGAAAGATGTGAAAATAATAAAGGAAATAAAATATTAGTCGAAGAGAGAGGTGGCGTCAAAGTCCGTATTTATTCTTAATTTTATTTTATTTTAAGGGGGAGGGGACGGCTGTGACTAGACACAGGCCGCGAATCAGGAGTCAGCTAAAGAAGACCTGTGCTTAATAGGGTTAGATACATTATTCTCGACAATTTGAGCGTTATTCTTTTGAACCTCACCCTCAAAACAACAGCATTATGCTTAAAAGTATGCTCGAAAAGTGGCATTATGCTCGACTGCCCTTGCGGGTTATATTTGATGCCCTTTTCCATGCCTGCAGACAAAAAAAATACCTCCATAAGCTTGACACACATTATAATTACAAATTGACAAGAAATAAACGACAAATAATGCTAAAGAAGTACTCAAAATGTCTTCTTTCAATGGCTTTCCATCTTTACGATACGCTCTGATCAGTTTGTAGCCTGGCATGATCATGCAACGGCGCTACCAGGCCTTGAAAGTAGCAACCAAGCCTTTCTGATAAGTTGATTTCTTACAATTTATTCAGTGAAGCTGAGCGCTTATTAAATTTTCACCATTTTCAGCAAGGTTTAAATCTATAAACAATAAATCAATTAACAAACCCCGAAGATGTACCGAAGCAGAATTTTATCTGTTTATAAAAAGTTTCTTTAAAACACTAAGAAACATCGTTCAATTGTGTGAGGCCATGCGAGGAAGTCCTGGGCTCAGTGCTCCATTATGGCTCCTGGTGCTACTAAGTCAATACCCAGTTAATCTGAAGCGAATTTCGAGACAAAAGCGCTAACAGAATGCTCCCAAAAGCCAAATTATAACGAGCCTTCATGGCTGCAGGTGAAGCTCAGGTGAGGAATCTTATACCTAAATATCAACAGGAAAAACTGTTTGAATGTAGAGGTCCACGCAACGCGTAAATAAAAGTGACTGAGTCCTCTTGCCGAATCTCTAATTTGTATTTATTTATTTGCCACATGATTACAGTCACAAAAAGATGCCAAAAAAAAAAATGTAGGAAGAAATGGCGAGGAGGCCTAAAGGAAACTATAAAGCTTATGTTAATTAGGCCTCCTCAATTACAATTTTTCGAAGATGGCATAAAAATTACGGCGACGGATACAAAATAATATCAGGTGGAAAATTAAAATAACAATCAATATTACTGAAGTTTACAAATGTTGAATATGAAAAGGCTTTTTCCCAAGATTTTTGTTGGAGTATACTAATAATTAAGGAGAAACTATAGCCAGACGTCACTTGATGTGTAAAATGAAACAAAACTGATCATGAATGCAAAGCTAACTCTACAGGCCAAAGGGCCTTTAATGTGCCGTATTGCCAGTCTTGTCTTGAGTTTTGTTAAATAACAACAGCTGCCACCCCCGCCCCCGCCCCCACCCCCCCCCAAAAAAAATGTCAAGCTGGCTGAGTCGTGTACTGACACACTTCCTTATCTTTTTTCAGAAAGGAAAGGAAAAAATAGACATTCAGTATCATTAGGGTGCGTTAAAAATAGTTTCCTCCCTCCCCAACGCCCAGATGGAAAGAAAGCGCAACCGGAACTGAATAGAAACTTCCGTCAGAACACGCCCGTGTAATCTGATTGGGCGATGAAACATTGTTCACTTCAAGTCACGTGTCCAAAATAATCACTTCCCGTTCATCTCATGGAATGACTTTTTTCCGTCAGCCCAAAAAATTGAAAGGAAAACATGGCCTCGTTTGTTCGTCAAGGAGCTCAATCATGGACTTTATTTCTTCTTTTAACTTACACACTTACTCAAGTAACAGGTAAAATTTCCATTTTTGTATTAATGCTAGAATAACTTTAGATTTTCGCTGTACTTTAGCGTCTTGTTGATTTCGTTGATGTCGCTTTGTCTGTTGTGTCCGTCCGGTTCTGCGGGCAAAGATTTTATTTGGTATCTTGAATAATGTAGGACTTGCATGTCTAAATTCTGCGAGGAAGCGAGACATTTGGTCATTCAATTGTTTGGGCATTTTGTAGAAAACAAGTCACAGTTTCTCACCGCAAACCATGCTGCAAATCTTGCTTTTATTGTGAAGTGTCACTTTCTCTCGAAATCTCACGCTCTTGCGAAAACAAAACAGGTATTATCAGGGATTGAAAAAGCAAGTCCTTGATTCCATGCTTGCAATTTTCTTTCGTCCGGGCGTTGTACAAAAAATCCAGCTGTGTTTCGCCTATGCTATGACGAAAATACAGTATATTTGCGTTTACACACGTTCCGCGTGAATGGCTTCTCTGAACAGCTTATTCTTGCTTTGTAAAATACTACAGCTTACTACGACTTCGTTTTATTTGGCAGTCTTCGGTAGATCATTTCTAATTACGTATTTTTCTGTTTGTGAAAAGTGAGTAAGATATTACTTCTAAAGGCTGAAAATCGGTTGAAGAACTTTGTGTTCGGCGGATAATCCGGATAAGAATTTAATACATGTAACTGGGCTCTTCGTTTACTCTATGTAGACCAGATGGAACACGTAACTACACTTGCACTGTAATTGGCTCGAATTGACATATTCGTTATCATAACCGCTGGTCTTTTAAGCAGTAATAAATATATCACATTTATTGCCAGAGATTATTCATTTTGACGTAAAAGTAAGCTGTAAGTCATTGCATGTCATGATAATATTATTCATCAATTTGGAATAATAGTATTTTTTGACAAATTCAAGTGGTTTTAAGTTATTCTCAGTGTATATTTATTGTCTGTGCGGCAATCAAACCATAAGTTGAAGTAGGAAACCTGAAATACCTTTTTTGGAGCATACCGTACATATTTTTAGTACCTTAGCTATGAGGAAATTGATGTGTGATATAAAGTTTAATCAACCATTGAAATTATCTTGGATCTTTGATTTCCAAGTGATGCTTATTTATAAATATTCGCGGAGACTGCGGAAACAACTGGAGCGTCACTGCAACTAAAAAGCAAAGTAAAAACAAACAAAAAAATGAAGCAAAAAACAATTTTGTCAACTTTCAAAATGTATTCTAATGTATTTACAAGTTGCATGTATGAATGAGTTCAGATGTAGGGCCAAAACATTTAAAACTGTGGTTCCTACTTGATCAAACATCTGCATATTCACTGCATGGTTAATGATGTCCTCAGAGTAAATCCCACATATGTTGTCACCAATAGTCATGCATAGAAATTGCAGGGAGATGTATTAATAAAATAATGAAAATTGTATGGGAGGATGAGACTGCTGTTTTCCTTTTATTGCCTGCTCTCACCTTCACACCGTATAATAATTTTATACAGTTGAACCTCCTGAAAGCTACCACCTCAAATGCCAAGATCCAGTGTTCTCACGGGGGTACTGTCACTTTCAAGAATTGAGATGAGCTGGTGCTGACATCCTCTTTTCTGAAGATAATTTACATTGTTTTGCATGCAATTTCTTAGTTTTTACAGTATGATATGCAGTTCTTTTACATCAACAAAACTTCTTTGTATGATGTGAGTAGTATAGTGTGCTGTACAGAGAATGTACACTGTACTTGTTCGTAAACTACATGGCTGTATACACTGTGCGTAAAGTGGACATGGTCGCTTACATGTACATGTACAAGAGGGTAAAAATGGTGGAAAACTGAGAGAGGTGAGGTGTACAAAAGGTTCCAAATGAAGGCTTTAACTGGGAAAAAGTGTTTTGAATAGGTACTTTTAATAGTTGCTTAAGGTAGGTGGCCTGTATGTGGAGGTTTGACTGCACATATAGTTAGAAATAATTAATTTATTATTATATTCAATGTTCTTTGATGCAATCTTTTTTTAAGTATTCTGACATGTTATTC
This sequence comes from Porites lutea, assembly GCF_958299795.1. Lineage (NCBI taxonomy): Eukaryota > Metazoa > Cnidaria > Anthozoa > Scleractinia > Poritidae > Porites > Porites lutea. Next base: position 32,814,905 of record NC_133209.1, read on the forward strand.
TTTTCAATCTTGCTGAAGTAGCAGGGTCCAGCCAAAAATTGCTTTACAATGTTCTCTAACACTGTTTTATATTTTTTACATGTTTTCATAGGTACACAGTCTTCTAACACCCCTTCAGGTATGATTTACTTACTGCAGTTAATGATATGGTCTCCTCTTAAAACATTAATTGATAATTTTAATAATTATTGCAAAAGAGCTGGATCCACAGTCTAGGATTGGAGGGTGCGTTCTCTGGACAAATCTGAATAGGGATCAGTGATCCTACAATAGATTAGTCAGATCATATCATGCCAAAGGAACAGACCAATCCACTCTGGGATTTAAGGATTCATTAGTTCATTGGATACCATGACTACTCTGACTGATCTCAAATCACTGATCCTGATCCAGATCATCCCAAAGGTACACACCCTAAGTAAACATTCATCATGATTTTAAGTAAATTTGTTCATTTTTGTACATTGTATGATTAACCATGAAAAGGTAAAGTGCCTTTAAAATGTCACATGGTTTGCAATGGAACAGTATAGTTTTAAACAGTAGTAGGTCTTTTGATTTTGTTATTGTTATGAAATTCTTTTAACTGTACATTAACAGTTGTTTGTGCATCTTTATTAATTTTACTTGCAGGTTGTACCACTGCCTCCAGTTTCCTTGGCATGACAAACAGGAAAATTCGTGACACTGACATCACAGCATCCTCAGAATTAAATTCAAATTCATCAGCATCAAATGCAAGACTAAATAACACAAAATCTTGGGTTGCTGATAAAAATGATACACAACCTTGGATACAAGTGAATTTGGGAAAAATTATGAACATTACTGCGATCAGTACTCAAGGTTTTCCAGGTTCTGGCTTTGTTTCATCATTTTACTTCAGTTATAATACCAGTGAAATGGAGTGGTTGAACTATACCAATCATGGAGGATTAGTTAAGGTAATCATTATAAACTACATGTAACTGATTAAAATTGCCATGTGCACTACATGATGTAATAAATTCTGCCGAGAGCAACTCTACCTTCGTCAGTGCTCTCTAACCTTTCCAAGTGCATCCATAATTCGATAATTATATACGCACAGCTAAAAGCACGAGCAAATTCTTTCATAATATAGCTCACAAAAATGCTTACTTTTTGATTAACTGTAAAATTCTCGTAACAAGTAACACAGAAAGACAAACGCTTCTATTGGCTAGTTACAAACAGGCCACAATTGTCTAGTTTCAAAGAAAATTCTTTCTGTAAAACTGAGTCACTGAGAAAGAAAATTTGCTTATTTATTTGTTAATGATCAATGGAAACTAAGCTGAAACAAAAGTAAAAGCAGAGTCTTGAAGTCCACCTAAAGTTAAAATAGTCATATGTTTGTAAGAAGTCATGGATTATAGTTTGAATAATTTCCGTATTGGCTAAAAAGATGATTTATGTTTTGCTCGGCAAAATACGGAAAACTTGGTTTTTAGTGCCGACGACTGTTGTCCTACTTCATTTTTATTCATTTACTCTCAATGGCTGGTCATTATGGCTTTTCGACAATACCTGGCATCAGCGGTTTTTGTGAGTAATAAATTTAAAGAGAAATTTTCCTTCTTCTGTCGGATTGTTCGGTAATAACAAAGTGCATGAATAATTTTTAATTTTTTTTTTTTTTGCTATTGAGCTTACTTTATAAGCTTATACACGTAATTAAGTTGTTTTGTAAAGGATAAAGAAACTCTAAAAATGGAGGACACTTTATACAAATTGGATATTAATTTTCTTTTCCACCTGATTGTCAGTCCTTATGGCAGACTTTTCAACGAACAGGCTCTATTTATTGATTTGCAAAACATCTTCACCGCTTTTGCTGTTGGTTTGAGTGGCTAGAAGCTCAATTCCAAATACTATGCTAGAAAGTTTTTCATCATTGCCGTCGTTTTTTGGGTATTAGTACTTAGGAAAAGATACGAAAAACATGGCTGAACACGTCATCATGAAAAAAATCTTTATGCAGTGTATGCAGGGGTTAGGGTTAGGGTTAGGGTTAGTCTTAGGTGTTCCGGGTTCAGAGGACCAAAATATTATATCCTGCAGCTTATAGTGGAATATACATTTTTAATGTTTTTTTAGGTTTTTCAGGGTAATACAAATGATAATGGTACTAAGAGAGTGTTGGTCAATCCCTTGGTGACAGCACAGTACATAAGATTACATCCAACAAACTGCTCTGGACACTGTGCACTTAGAATGGAGTTTTATGGCTGTAAATCAGGTATTATTAATCGGTCAGTGTAAAATGCAGACTGCGGACTATTGTTTCACCATGCAAATGAGTATGTGACAACAATAATCCCATTGTTTTTTAACCCTAAAAACAATAGTCTTCAGTCAGTCTGCAGTTTGCATTTTACATTGCCCCATTATTTAAAGCCATAATTGGTTAAGCCTAATTATGATCTGAAGATTATGGAGATACAATGTGGAGGAGAGTGTTTCATGTACAGTGTACTAGAAATAGTACATGTACGTGTATCACAGAATCTCGCGGAACTCGTGGGAAGAGGCCCATAAAGTGTAACTGGGGAGGGTGGGTTTCAACAGTGGCTGTAATATTGGAAGCAGAGATATACTCAATCTCCTTTTGGTTGGAGTAAACTTGAACCGAGTGCCCTGGCTTTAAATAGGATGTGGGATTTAAATGGGGTTGTTGTTGTATTAAGGCAGCGTAGGCAAAGTTGTGAAGGTGTCGTGTTCACCCTATTTGATCATCCTTCATGTGTAGTTGTTGTGAAAAATGCATGTGTGACAGTGGATCACTGCAGGCTATTATGTGGTGGGTTTTGCTAAAATAACAGCTAAGTTGTGCCATCTCCTACAATGTATAATATTGTAATAATTAGAGTTGTACTGCGTGACGTCACACTGTATGCAAATACCAACTGGAAATGACCAATATAATTAATGTATATTTAAACAAACAAATATACATTGATGGCCCAACAGAGTTTGCAAGCCGCTAAGACCATGTGCGCCCGACGCGATACTCGTGCGCTTTGCACACGACGAGGATATAAACTCACTCGCTTCACGAGAAATAACATCCTCTAAGATATGCATGATTCTTTAGATCACACGATAGTTGAATGGAAACTAAGAAATGGAGTTTTGATATTTTGAAATCATGATTTAAGCAATGAGGCTGAGTACATGTACATGTATGATCTGTAAATCATACAATCAGGTGAACAGAAACCCAAAAATATATGTGTTTTTTTTATTCTTTGAAAATAAATTCATACTTTAAATTATGCTAAATATATAATGTGCCTAATACATTTAGAATAATGCTTATTATTATCCCAATCAGTATTATGTTGCAGTACTTACATCTGCACAACATTTATTACCTGGTTCCTGTAAGTAAACAAGTAATCTGACTGTGTTTTACCCTGATACACTGTACATCCAACTATAGGACTTCCTGGTCAACCACTTTCCCTGAAACAGATTTCTATTTCATCATCCATGATCAACATTACATGGGATCCACCTATTGACATTGGTGATGGCATAAAAGGTTACACTGTGAAATGGCAGGAAGTAAATGGAACATCTGGCTCAATGCAAAAAGTTGTTCCACCTTTAAGTTTCAATTCAGCATCACTTACTGTTACACCATACACATGGTATGACATTCAAGTGCAAGCCTACAACGACGAGGGGATTGGCCCTTGGTCTGAACCTTTAAGAGTACAATCAAGTGAATCAGGTGAGTTTAATACTAAATTCTGTGCACATGGTTATACTTTAATTGTTATTTTCTTTTGATCAAGATGCATGATTCTTGAGGCAGTTGAGGTTCTATTTCCACTTGTCAGTCACATCACATCTCAGAATATAGACCATTACTTTACAGTTGTGGGCTTATTGCCCCAGCCTTTGAGTGAGGTTGAGGTTGATCTTGTGTCAATAAAAACCTCCTTTGTTTTATGAGAATTGTGCTTAAAAAAATTACATTTGTAGTCTAAGAATAGCGTTATTTGCATTTAAAAAAAGCAGGAAGGGTTGTATCTTTTTTCTTCTAGTTTAGATAGTATATATTGTAATATTTTGACATGTCTTTTGCATACAGCTGTAGTTAGTATATTTGGTAATTTTAGATTATTATGTATTTATTTAACATAGTTTAGCAGGTCCACATCAGCTTATGATGCCATCTCTCAACGTGCTTTATCAAATAAAGCATGTATGTATGTACACACTGCAGTATAAGTTAAGCCTGCAATATAAGTTTGTTCTATTTCAGTACCCTCTGCTGCACCAGCAAACTTCATTTTAAGCTCCAGTTCTCCTCTTTCACTAACTGCATCATGGGATGCCATACCTGGAAAGCAACAACAAGGAAAGCTGCTGGGTTACCAAGTCTTCTACACGAAGGAGGGATCTGGCAATGAACAAAATGGGGCTGTTGGACCAGATCAGCTCAGTTACACAATTACGGACCTTGAGTTTGCAAGTTACTCTGTTAGAGTAGCTGGGTTTACTGCAGTCGGTATTGGCAATTCCACTGTGGTACAGACAAAAACGCCCAATGAAGGAGGTTAGGAAACGGCGCATTTAAGGTTGCTGATGCATGTTGTTGTTTTAAATTGACTTGATTAAACAACTAACTGTAGTTATCTTAGAAGCTTCTAAAGATACATGTACAGTGTATATATGCGTCTTATTATTTTACTAGTTATAGTTGACTCTACAACTGCCCCCACTCTGTATTGATTCCGTCATTGCAGCCTTCAGTCTTTGTGTAGCTCTTTGAAATTAACCGTTAATGTTGAGAATTTTCACACATAAACAGGCAACAGGGGGAACGCAAAGCAGGAAACGCAAGATTTCATTTTAGGCCGATCAGTACGCAGCGTTGATCAAAACACTCGGTGTTTCGACCATTTTTTCACACACATCCTAGTCTAACCCTAACCCTAACCCTACTACGCACTTCACTCACACAGCAAAAATGTAGCCTCTGCTCCCAGGGTATATATCGTTCTGCTGATAAAAACTACATTGTTAGCTTGATTTACTCGTTCGCTTAGGAAAACTTGTTTGTTTGTTTGTTGAAATCGTTTCTAATCAAAGATTTTTGAATGATAGCGGAACTCCACACGCGCGCGAAGCGCGCCCGAACGTAGTCCCACGTGGTAATCTACCCACCCGAGAAAGTTTGGTAATCACGTGACCTTACGCCCGTGTGCCCGCCCGCCGTCCGTCAGCACCACAGAAATACCAATGTAAAATAACTCAATCAACTGATTTGGCAACCCTAATGCAACTCGAGGTTATCTTGGCGGGAATCGCATAGCCACCCTCATCTTGTGAAACAGAGACAACTAAAGAGTCAATAAAGACGAAAACGGAAAGCGGAAATTGTTTCTGTATCCGTGTTGTCTAAGTATTAAGCTTACACTAAATGTCATGTCCACAAATATGGAAATGTTTAGAAAGAGAAAGAGAGAGAAAAAGAGAAAGTAGGCGACAAGCCGGCGAAGCTTAACGAGAAAAAGAGCGACAGAAAGCTAGTGCGAGAGAAAATAACCAAGGAGACATTTTTTTGTTGGAAGAACAACGTGAAAGTTTTGTAGCGCCGGTGAGAAAATGAGAAATGCTAGCGGCCACCAAAGTGAAAGTAAGCGGCAGTGAAAAAAAAGTGAACAGGAACACGGGCTACATTCGACATTTCCTCCATAAAACGTGTAACTACACTGTAGGAAGTTTCTGGAAGTTTTACGTTGTAGTCGTGCAAAACAGCGGCCAAGAAATGTAGAAAAAATGTGCTGCTCGTGTAAAGTTGGTTTTTTGTTTTAAATTAGACCTATTAACGTATTTTCACCGTTCTTGTTGCCTTCGCCGCTTAGCATTACACGATTTTATATTCTGTTTGAGCAAACTATAAATATTATCTAGGCTTCGCTTTTAGCACTGGCTAAATCTGTATATTAAACTCGTGTGTCGAAAATCCTTTAAGTGCTTACCGTAAATGACCTACATTGTAATAAATGCCTAGGGCGTCTATTTCTTTTTAGGGGTCCAAGAGGGGGCGTTTAATAGATAGGCCGCGGCGTTTATTATCATACTTACTGTAACAATCTCAACAAAACTAATATGCTTTCCGCGAAAATATCAAGAAAGTTAAAAAATAGCGGAATATCTACTCCATCAATTGATACGCCTAGGTCGTCTAGAGATCCATATCACTCTTTGAAATCCAACATTGATGTCAGCATCCTCGCTCATTAGTCGAGCTTGCTTAAGCAGAGCGAGACTCTCTCTCTCTCTGAGGATGCTTCCTCAGGATTTCGCCTTCTGGGCGAAATCCCTGCGAGGGCAATAAACCTGAGACAGAGCAGTTCGTTTTTCTGCTTTTCGATGCATGTTGTATGGTATTCAAAGGACAGGATGGACCAGTGGTAATAATAAATACTGATTAAACTATGTAGTACTTAAAAATTCTGTTTTCTTTTGTAAATCTTGCAGCTCCGTCCCCTGTTAGGAACTTGGAACTCAATGTGCTTTCATCAAAATCAATCTTGGTGAAGTGGGAACGACCACTAAAAATGAATGGAAATCTCCGGCATTATGCAGTGACGTATGGAACAGAAAGGAGCAATTTGAATGAAAGGAGGAATTCTCCCACTGCACTCAGTTATGAACTACTTGATCTGGAAGAATTTACAGTCTACTATGTTCAAGTATTTGCTGAAACTTCTGTTTCAGGGGAACTCTCAGACATAGTTAATGCAAAAACATGGGAAGATGGTATAGCCTCTAACTTTGAATGTTTTGTTATGTTATGTTACTTACTTTACACTTGAACATTGATCTCGGAGGTCAGCATACAAATGCTCCAGCGGCTGCCACCATTGGTCCATTTGTGAGCTTAATCCTTGGATTGTGTGATCAGTGAAGTGATTACAAATGTACATGTACACTGTAGCCACATGTAGACTACACGATCTTTTCTTTTTCTATTAAACAGCTCCAAGTGCTCCCCCGGTCATCAATAAGGCAGAAACTACAGCTGAAGATGCTCACACTATCAGAGTCACATGGGATGAGATTGTCAAGAAAGACCAAAATGGTGTCATACTAGGTTACATAGTGGCATACAATGTGAAAGGTCAACCTACACAGTTAAGCCACAATACAACTGAAACAAGTAGAGTTATTGAAGGACTAAAGCCATACACAAGCTACTGCATTAGAGTGCAAGGCTACACTAAGATTGGACCTTCAGCTTGGTCTAACTGTACCACAGTGATGACGTTACAATCAGGTGAGGTATAGTTCCTCAAGTGTGATCAGTTTGAAAACACAAACCACAGTAAAAAAAAATGTAACGAAACACAAACAAACAGAAAAGCCACCGGTGTTTTCTGACAAGCTAAGGAATCCTTTTGTTAAGTTGAAAGGCAATTTTATTGAACCTAATAATGGCCTTTTTATTAATTTATAGGTGTGTGCGTATGTGTACCTCTTCTTATTTAATTCTTTAATTTTACGTCCGTTTCTTTTGAATAGGTGCTTTGTTTTTCTGTCATTTCTCTATCACCTAAATTGTAAATACCCCAAAACGTTCGGACGAAAATTTTATCCGACATTTTTTCCATTCGAATATCTGTCAACACGATGTTTTCGTAATCTGCAATTGTATTGCAAATAATTATTTAGGAACCGTTCTAGGTGTTTTTGTGTTGTGTTTATGACGTTGACTTGAGTTTTTTCTACGAATTGTGTGTATTTAACAATTATTCCTCGAGCCCGAATGGGCTCTGAGTCAATAGCCCATGAATAGGTGCTTTGTTTCTCTGTCATTTCTCTATCAGCTAAATTGTAAATACCCCAAAATGGTCGGACGAAAATTTTGTCCGACATTTTTTCCATTCGAATATCTATCACAACGATGTTTTCGTAATCTGCAATTGTATTACAAATAATTATGTAGGGACCGTTCTTGGTGATTTTGTGATGTATTTATTTCATTGACTTGAGCTTTGGCTATGAGATGTGTGTATTTGCTCATACAAGCCAGTATATGTATGTCAGCTAGTCAGAAAACTAGTTGAACGGCAGTGGAATGTTAGTACAATTTTACTAACAAAAGAATTAAAACTTTAGGTCCAAGTCGTCCGCAAGGTGTTTTCGTGGCAGCTTCCTCATCTACCACCATTTATGTAGAGTGGAGGGAACCAGCAGAACCAAATGGAGTTATACAAAACTATTTGATTGAATATGGAACAAGCTCAAATAAAAAACCCACGGAGAAAGAAGTTACAGCCCGCACATTTCAATACACCTTAACTGACTTAGAAAAATTTACAACTTATTACATCAAGGTCAGGGGAAAAACAAGCAAGAAAGGGAATGCGTCAGAAGTATTAAATGCTACAACGTTTGAAGACCGTAAGTATATGTTTTTCATCGGTAATGTACAGATGTCTTGGTTATGCGTTTTTTGGTACTTAATCCTTGAAGCAAAGCTTATTTATGGTACTTGAACAAACCCGACAGCTTAGGCGGTAGAGTACCAATTTGATTTGCGCGAGGTCGCTGTTTTGAATCCTACCCGTACTGCAGTGTGACATACGATCAGTGTAACTATATAATGTTAGGGTTACTCTAATTCAGATAATCGTTTGTTCCAACACGCGTGACTTCTATCCTTATGAACAACGCGACTCACCAAAAGTCAGATTGCAAGAGAGAGGGAGTGGAGTGGAGACTTAAGTTGGAGAGGGTAACAGTTGAGTTCTACTCTAAAAACTGATATAAGCTCCGTTCACACAATTAATTAACTCGATTCTTGAGGACGGGACCTTATAAAATATACAGTGAACCCTCCCTAACATGCACAACATTGATAGGGTCAAGTGTCCGCTTTACAGAGGTGTCTGCAAGGACAGCTTCGACTGCGCTGTAAATAATTTTGGAGAATTAAAAGGAACTGGCGCAAAAATGGATATTTAAATAGTGCTACGACAACAAGAAGTTTTACACCTCTGTTATTTATTCTTTTTCGTTCTGTATTTCTACAGGTCCTGGTCCCCCAGGAAAATTTGTTGGTAGAGTCTTATCAGACAGTGAAATCTTCATTACATGGGAAGAACCTGTCAATGCCAATGGAATCATAAGATCTTACCATATCAGAGCTTATGAAACTAAAACTTGGAGAGAGGTTTATAACAAAAATGTGACCAAGGGACCCAAAAAAGAAGAGAGCCTACAAGTATCCGAACTTAGGCCGTATACAAACTTTAACTTTACGATACAAGCCAGAACCATTGAGCTAGGAGAGATTGCTTATTTCACCGCAAAAACACAGGAAGGAGGTAAATTTAAATTATATTTGTGCGTACCCTTGTACCCCCCTTTTTTATAGCTTAGTTATTCTTTTTTATTCGTGCGATTTTCCACGTGCACGGCGAAAGACCAGTGTACTATTCCTTGTAGTTACATGTATTTAATTTTGTTTGTAAACACATATAATGTATTCGCCCGCAGAGGATTTTGGTGTTGACTCTTTCTCTGGAAGTTAACAAATTGAATCAAATGTTGAGGCCGGGGATGCTTCATTCGAAATAGACAAGTTTTCGCAACTAAGAATCGCCTTAAGGTGACTCGACCCAGTTTTTTTGGGGGGGTACCATCCTACTTTGAAGCTCTCTGGTATCCTCACCTTTACTTTTATCGTAAGTCTAACACATACAATGGATAACATATAGATCAATCTACAATATAACATAAAATTTTTGGCGATCGGAGTACATGTCACGTGGTTATAATGCCACTCCCCTTTGAGGTCTGAGTCGAAAATCTGCTGTTGCCGGCATTTTTTCGTGAAAATCTCTCGGCTACACATAGTGCGCATTAGTGCCTTGCGCTGAACAGAGTTTCACCAAAATCGCAAAGACCCAATTCGAGAAATTTAGCGGTTTCCAAATTTAGGTCATAATTTATGCGAAAATGATAAGCAAACTTTACACGGATTATATCTAATAAACCCAGAGATTCATCCCTTCATTTTGGGCATCGTTATAACAGATGGGTCCTTGCAAGTCAGCAAAACGCTTTAGGGCCTTGTAAATGCGCGCGATTTCGAGCAAAGCAAACATATAGAAATTATAGTTTTCGCTATTTGTTGACGTTTGTCAGCGTTCAAGAGTCCTTCTCACGAAAAAATCATTTTCTTAAAAATTCGTATTTTTTTTTCCTTCAAATTTTTTCAGGGCCACAATTGATTAACTAACTACCCGGACTCTGAATTTCATGGTCATTGAAAAACTGTGACATTATCTTCTATAAGCCCAAACTTGAGTAAACATTGAAGATTTTTAGCGTTTCGGCTGAGTTTGTGCTTTGGGAGTTGTCTATTGTTTCTAGTCTGTCGTTATACAGCATTCTTGTTCAGCACGCGTGCAATGACCGCGCTTGGCTGACTTCCGAATGCTCACCGAGATATGATAGTTTTGGTGCAGTGAGACAGGCCATCGCGTGATACATAGAGGTTTAACTAACAATTTTTAATCAATTCACGTGCTTCTTGTGTCTTTGCAAAAAAATCAAGAAGTGCTACACACTAAATCTACTTACTATTACAAAAATATCATTTTTTCATAGGTTTAATGCAAGCCAATAATTAAACCAACTCGTGACGGGAATATCTCGGTGAGCATTCGGAAGTCAGCCAAGCGTGGTCATTGCACGCGTGCTGAACAAGAATGCTGTATAATGACAGACTAGAAACAATAGACAACTCCCAAAGCACAAACTCAGCCAAAACGCTAAAAATCTTCAATGTTTACTCAAGTTTGGGCTTATAGAAGATAATGTCACAGTTTTTCAATGACCATGAAATTCGGAGTCCGGGTAGTTAGTTAATCAATTGTGGCCCTGAAAAAATTTGAAGGAAAAAAAACTACGAATTTTTAAGAAAATGATTTTTCGTGAGAAGGACTCTTGAACGCTGACAAACGTCAACAAATAGCGAAAACTATAATTTCTATATGTTTGCTTTGCTCGAAATCGCGCGCATTTACAAGGCCCTAAAGCGTTTTGCTGACTTGCAAGGACCCATCTGTTATAACGATGCCCAAAATAAAGGGATGAATCTCTGGGTTTATTAGATATAATCCGTGTAAAGTTTGCTTATCATTTTCGCATAAATTATGACCTAAATTTGGAAACCGCTAAATTTCTCGAATTGGGTCTTTGCGATTTTGGTGAAACTCTGTTCAGCGCAAGGCACTAATGCGCACTATGTGTAGCCGAGAGATTTTCACGAAAAAATGCCGGCAACAGCAGATTTTCGACTCAGACCTCAAAGGGGCGTGGCATTATAACCACGTGACATGTACTCCGATCGCCAAAAATTTTATGTTATATTGTAGATTGATCTATATGTTATCCATTCTATGTGTTAGACTTACGATAAAAGTAAAGGTGGGGATACCAGACAACTTCAAAGTAGGATGGTACCCCCCAAAAAAAACTGGGTCGAGTCACCTTAAAGGCAGGTATTTTCACGCGCGATTTGAAATCGCACTTTGGAAACGTGGCATGAAGAATTGTGTATCGAAAGAGGTATTATATTACATCAAATTCTTATCTGTCAATTTTCTTTAACCTTTAGTGCCAGATAAGCCGGTGAATGTCAGGGCCAAGTTAGAGGAAGATGATATTAACGTATTTTGGGAAGAACCAGTTAATCCTAATGGAATAATCACAAAATACAATGTGAGTGGAAACTATGTTTACATGTCCTTTTATCTATTTTTGTAACCCAATCCCCGCGCAATACCTCCTTTGTGACCCTAAGCGAATAGTCTATTGGCAAGAGACGTAATCCGGGGGGGAAGGGGTACTCCCTTTGATAGCCCATACGGGGGGGTTCCGCCCGAAAGGGGTATCTTTTTCGGGCCTCAGGTGTATGAAAGGGTTGGGATTCCACTCGTTGAAGTATATAAAAGGGTAGGGAAATCTGTCATTTGGGCTAACAGATGAATTTTATGGCTTTAAAAAGTCGAGAAAACGTTTTATATTTGTGAATGATTCCTATTTAAAAGACAGTGCATTTACAGCAGTTAAAAGGGATGCAAAGTTCTAAACAAGGTATGTGAAAAGGGTATGCCATTTGTCAATAGAAGGTATACTAAAGACGTACCTTTTTCGTGAAAAATGGTGTTAAAAAAGGGCGAGGGGTTGGAGCTTCCCTGTACATACATACATGTTTTTTATTTGGAGTCTTAGGCCCGGTTCATACGCCGAACTTTTTCATGAGCCGAACCTAATACATTGAATTAAGTACATGAAAAGTTCGGTGTCTGAATCAATTAGGAAGGCCTGTTTCAATTTGGAACGGCTCAGCCGTTCTTTTCGCCTAGCGCGCCTTTGGAGCGACTTTGGAACGGTTATGATTCAGACGCCGAACTTTTCATTTACCGAACCTAATGCATAAATTATTATAATGAATTTTGTAACCAGTTTGACCGAAATGAGCATTTTTCGCGTTTTGAACTTACTTCAGCTGCAATTAAGATCGGCTTCTGAATCAATTTAGCCGGTCTTAATGATTTGGGTCGGCCTTGATTCGAATTAGGTTCGGCTCATGAAAAAATTCGGCGTCTGAACCGGGCCTTATACAATAAATAGTATATCAACTATTTCCAAATGAAAAACATTTGTTAAGTACCCCCCCCCCCCACCGCCCCCCGGGAAAGTAATCAGAAAAGCAGAACCTTTTCGTCTTGTTGAAACAGAGTCCCGCTTCCACTTACGTCTCTGAGTCGGAAGGAGAAGCGGAGGAACAAACCCAATTATTGTGTCGGCGATGCATAGGAACTGGCATTGCGAATGGTTAATGGAAACGTTATGTTCACACTATATTGGATAGCTTCTCGTGCTGACACAAAAAGCTTTCCAGCATACAGTATGAACACCATCGGCACAGAACTGGAACAAGTCGTTCGCACGTATCGATCAGAGCATCGTGCCAGGGCGGTTGGCCGTGAAGGCTAAGTTCTCTACTGGTCTATAGAACAGTAGTAGTTGTAGTAGTTGTAGTCTGTGGTCTTGTTTAACTCGAGGGATCTTTAGTGACGTGGCTTTTTTTTTCTCACTCCTATTTCTCAACTAGTCTTAGTTTTCATTCAACGGTTTTTTTTTTCTGCGAACTTTGAAACCGCTCTCCATTGATCATTTAGGAACAATTTCCTGGCCTGTAGAGCATTTTCACTCACATGATCAGCAGCGTTGTCATAAGAAAAGAATTCAACTCCCACAGGATTTGTATGGGACAACAAATTTGCTGGACCGGGCTTGGCCTGGGTTGTCTGCGTGGCATACGCTCTATACACCATCTGTATACAAATGGTTTAGACGAGTGCGTGGACCGGCTGCAACACAGGCAAGGCCCGGGCGGTCTTATCGGTATTTTGGCATCAACACAGTGGACGTGAGGTCATGTGAAAAGGTTTATAGGTATGGAGAGTGAAAATGGTAGAGGGTGATCGTGATCTTATACTGTGATTTGTTTTTTGTTTTCTGTTTAGGTGCATTTTAAGGGAAGAAGACATTATAACTCCACTTTCAAAGATGATTTTGAGCTGGAGGAACCTAACACGTCTCGGTATACGTCTATCACGAAAGGCAAATTGAAGCCTGGTACAGAATACACGATATATGTTATGGCGTTTACTGAGAAAGGAGAGGGTGCGGCAAGTGACGCTGTTACAGTAAGCACACCGGCAAAAGGTAATAGTGAACATCATCATTGCGTTTTAAATAGCACTTTGACATTGCACCGAGTTTAAACCCTGATTGTTCATTATACAGTGTTGCGATACTTCGTAGCCTGACACCTTGGAGTGTCAGCCGTCTCCTTTACCCCAATCCCCACTCCTTCAAGGGGGGTAAGCTTATTTTCTTGACGCCGTGATCGACTTTCTTTAGTGTCCGTGAATCATA